>NC_091474.1:201770493-202034092 GCF_036971445.1 Narcine bancroftii | reverse complement strand
TGCAAAAGACTCGCCATGTTTACCTGTTCTATTCCTCCCATGATTTTGTACTCCTATACAAGGTTAGCTCTCATCCTCCTGCATTCCAAGGAATAAAGACCTAGCCTGCTCCACCTCTCCCTATAGCTCAGACCACACCTACCACCTCCAACCCCCCCCCCAAATCCTGCCAACCTTCATAAATCTTTTCTGTACCCTCTCTAGATACTTGACAACGTCTTTCCTGCAGCACGATGACCAAAACTGAACATAACACCCCACGATGCCACTTTGAAGATACCATGCACATTTACTCCTCGAGCCCTCTGCTCGACAACACCCCAGGTCCTTGTGTTGGTCCTACCCATCTTAGACCTCTCAAAACACATCTCACATTTCTCCGTATTACATTTCATCAACCATTCCTTTGCCCAACCAATCAAGATCCTGCTACAAGCTTGGGCAACTTTCTTCACCATCTACAATACCAGACAATTTATTGTTTTCTTCATACTTGCTAATCATGCCATACATGTTTGCCTACAAATAATTTTTAAAGATTACAAACAGCAATGGACCCAGCACCAAACTCTGTGGCACACCACTAATCATAGGTCTCCAGTCACAAAAACAACCTTTCACCTTCATCCTCTGCTTTCGTCCATGAAGCCAATTTTAAAAAAATCTAATCTGCAATCTCACCTTGGATACCATGCAACCTAAATTCTACTATAGTATAGAACCTTACTTGCCCTCATCAACCTTCTTTGCCACATTTTAAAAAAAACTCAGCTTTGTGAGTCCTCACCTCTCACTTACAAAACCATGCAGATTCTCTGAATCATCTGTCTGTTCAAGTGCATGTACATTTCTCCCTCAGAATCCTCTCCAGTATCTGTCAAACAACTGATGTTAGGCTCACTGGCCTGTGATTCCAGATTTTTCCCTCCAGTCCTTCTTGAGTAGAGGCACAACATTTGACAACAAAAAAATCTTGTCCAGGGCACCTGCAATTTCCTCATTAAATATTTGGATATCTACCCAAGACATTTACCTTCAAGTGCTTCAGGACCTTCAGCACCTCCTCAACTGACTGATCTCAAGATACTACTATCGACTGACCCAAGTAAAAATGGAGGAGAAGCACTCACAGCGGACTTTGCTCATCTCCTGTAGCTCCACACAAGGTTGACCCTATTGATTCCTAAGGGGTCCCATTTTTTTCTCTGGTTACCCTTTTACCCTTTATGTACTTTGAAGATCCCTTGCAATTATCATTAATGTTACCTGTCAGAGCCATTTCCTGTCCCCTTTCTGTCCTCCTGATTTCTTTTTTTCTTGCTCCTCAGTGGTCAAAACTCTACCAGGTATACACTTGACCCCAGGTGCTTGTACCTACCCCATGCCTCCTTGCTCTTGGGAGAAAAAATGATACTGAAGATGTATGTCATGCAATAAGTGAGGTTTTATAAATATTTTTAATGGAATGCTAAAGGAAATAACCCTTTTTTTAAACGATTAAGAGAAAAATCAAATGCATTAAGACTATAAAGGGACATTTTAAATAATTTAAAAGTCAACATTCTTCTTACATACCATTATTTTTAACTTCAAATTATGCAAAAGGTTAGATTTTACTTGAATGACAACAGATGAAGCTATCCTTTAAATTCCAACTTACCATTTTCCCCAAAAGTGAACCGATAAGTGTAAGAAAACGTTGACATTTGCGATGCTGTAACTGCTGCAACTCTGGCATAATAACCACTTGTTAAATTCTTGAGTAGCTACAAAAACATTACTGAGATCACAATAATGTTCTGAAATATTTACACAAATTGGTTGCCAATGTGCAGTTCTGAAAAACAAAAGCTTCTATTATCTTACAAATCACCAATTTCTCTTTGTAAAATTCTCTTGTAAAATTGTAAAATTTCTCTTGTAAAATTCTCTTGTAAAATTGTAAAATTTCTCTTGTAAATTCAAACTTATTCAAAAAATATTATACACTTACTCATAATCGCAGAAATCAACATTAAACCTCGTCATTCTCGTTGCATTAAGAACATTCCATTTCAGACAGTATGGAAGTCATGAGACTTTTATTGATAGATTCACTGGAGCTGGTAACTCATTTTGAGCTGTTCAAGAAAAATTTGAATAAAAAAGTTATTTCTCATGTTTCTTTCCCCTGCAAGTTACTTATTTTGACAATAAACAAGAAATCTTAGTGTTGTCAAAGTACATAAGAAATAGGAGCAGGAATAGGGTATCTGGCCCATCGAGCCTGCTCCTTCATTCAATGGAATCATGGCTGATCTGATCATTGACTCAACTCTACCTACCTGGCTTTTCCCCATATCCCTCAATTCCTTTTTTTTTTTAAAAAGATGGAAAATCTATCTAACTGAACTTTAAATATGTTTAATGAAGTAGCCTCAACTGCTTCCCTCGGGAGAGAATTCCAGATTCACTACCCTCATCACTGTCTTAAATCTACTCCCCTAAATCTTGAGGCTGTGTCCCCTAGTTCTGGTCTCATCTACCAGTGAAAACAATTTTCCTGCCTATGTCTTATCTATCCCTTTCATAATTTCATATGTTTCTATAAGATTTCCTCTCATTCTTCTGAATTAGAGTGAGTATAATCCCAGGTGATTTAGTCTCTCCTCGTAGGTCCAACCCCCCCAACCCCTCCCCATCTCCAGGATCAACCTGGTGAACCTCCTCTGAACTGTCTCAAGGCCAGTATATCCTTTCTCAAGTATAGAGACCAGAACTGCACACAGTACTCCAAGTGTAGACTCACCAGTACCTTGTACAGTTGCAGCTGTGACCTCCTGATCTTGAATTCAATTCCTCTAACGATGAAGGACAACATTGCAACATTCCATCTGCCTTCTTAATAAGTTGTTGTACCTGCAACCAACTTTTTGGATTTATGCACAAGCTCTCCCAAGTCCTTCTGCACAACAGCATGCTTCAGTCTTTCACCATTTAAATAATAATCTGTTCTTCTATTTTTCCTACCAAAGTGGATGACCTAGCATTGTATTCTATCTACCAGACTTTTTCCCACTTACCTAACTATATCCTTCTGCAGCTTCTCCACATCCTCTGTACAATTTGCTTTTTTCACTCAATTTCGTATCATCTGCAAACTTTGCTACACTACACTCTGTCCCCTCTTCCAAATCATTAATGTAAATGGTGAACTGCTGCAGGCCCAGCACCAACCCCTGTGGCAACCCACTTACCATAATCTGCCAATCAGAAAAAAACTTTTATCCCGATCCTGTCTTCTGTCAGTTAACCAATCCTCAATCCATGCCAATATACATCCTGACTCCATTCATCTGCATCTTATTGATAAGTCTCTTGTGCGGCACCTTATCAAATGCCTTCTGGAAATCCAAATATCCATCAACCTGTTACCCTCCATTATATCTTCAAAGGACTCCAGCAAGTTTGTCAGACAAGACCTGCCCTTTCTGAATCCATGCTGCATCTGCCTGATGGAACTCCTTCATTCTAAATGTCTTGCTATTTCATCCTTAATGACAGCTTCAATGACTATAGCCATTAAACTAACTGACAGAGTTAGTCTTCTGTCTACATCCCTTTTTAAAAAGTGGCGTGACATTTGCTGTCTTCTAATCTGCCAGGATCTGCCCAGAGTCCAGAGAATTTTGGTAAATGACTACCAACTCGTTGACCATAACTCCCACCAGTACAGTTCAATACCCTGGGATGAATCCCATCAGGACCAGAGGATTTGTCTGCTTTCAGCCCCTTTAGTTTGCTCATCTTTGTAACAATTATTTTATCGAGGCCTTCACCTCCCTTCATCCCTATCACCACCCTTTGGCATGTTGGACGTGAAAACTGACACAAAATATGTGTTCAATGCCTCGGCTATTTCCTCATTATTCAATATCAATCTCCCTTTCTCATCTTCCAAGGGACCTATGTTGACTCTAGCCACCCCCTTACATTTTACATATTTATAAGATTTTTTGCTATCTGTTTGTATATTTTTTTCCTTTCCTTATTTTTCATTTAGTTGACCTTTGTTGCCTTTTAAAGTTTTCACAATCCTTCAACTCTTGGCTACTTTGTACATGAGCTTTTAATTTTATACTTTCTTTTATTTAGTTAACCAAGGCTGACTCTTCCCTCTCTTACTGCCCTTATACTTAAATGGGAATACATTTTTGTTGAGCCTGTGTTACAAGCCCAGAGGACCCCAAAAGCCAGCAATAGATATTCACCACGACAAATGGTTACTTTCACAAAAGTTGATTTTAATTATCTTTAAACATGAAAACAGAATCACATTTTAACTTATCACTATTAACTTAACTCCCTTCTAATTCTAAGCGCACATGTATGTAATGTGTGTGTAAGTTCAGAAAAGTTCTTCAGTTCACAGTCCAATCTCACTTCTCATTCCTCCAAGTTCACTGATTGCAGGCAATTCTTATACTGTGCACAGAATTTAACATTTATAAAGTTCACCAGGCTTTGGTGCTTGAAAGGTGAATGGTTACTGCTCAGGAAGGTTTTTGTCAGTTTTCAGAGAGGGATTCGTTGTACATTGACACCCACAACTGATTTACTTCCATCAGCCACTTCAGGGTCTTGCCGAAGAAACCTGCCCTCTCAGGGTTCTCCAGATGATAACCTTTTTCTTTCAGGTCACCACAGAGTTCCTTCTTGCTTCTCTCATTCGAAGTGAAACATTAGACAGCCAGTCCTCTCCTTTTGCATGAACCACAAGGGCTTTGACCAGGCTGAACCAAGCACTTACAACCTGTCTTCTAACTCATTCATCCATATTACTAGCAACAAAGGTGTCAACACTAATCCCTGAATGTTATAGATTTCTAGTCAGAAAAACACCCTTCTACCCATTATCTTCTCCCTTCTACAATGAAACAAATTTTTGGATTCAGCTTACCAACACACCTTTGTCTCATTGTGGCTTAACCTCTGGTGCTTGTCAAAAGCCTTATTAAGGTCTAGGCATGGCCTTCATCAATTTTCTTAGTTAATTCCTAAAAAAATGGAGTCAGATTGGTGAAGATTGGTATCACTGCACAAAATGCTTCTGACTCCTTTAAACCAATCCTTCCCTACCAAAACCTTCCCTACCACTGATGCAAATTTCACTGACCTGTCAACTATAGGTTTAATCTTACAGGTCATTTAAACAATAGGACATTTACTATCCTCCAGCTTCTGGTATCACACATGGCTAATAAAGATGAAAAAAAATATCAAAAGCCCCAGCTGTTACGGAATGAGTTAATAAAATTGAGATAAAATATATCTTTAAAAGGTATAGATTGTGGGGATTTAGTTCAGGACACACTTCACAAACAGACATCGCAGTTACATCTCACAAACAAACATCTCGCAAAGACCTGTACAGATGCAGCCTTCATGTCTGCCATTGACTTTACTGAAACCATGAAGAGTGCCTGTGAATTGGACTGATGTTGTCGAATTGAAATGGACTATTGACTTTAAAGGAATAGCATGTTTGAACAGATATCCAGGCTCAGAAACTGATTAATCTTTGATTGCTAAACTGGTGCCAGCGATCCAAATTTCTGGTTGAAGTCTGCTGCTCTACGAGCGGTCATGTGGTTTTGCCAATAGAGAAGAAAAACATGCCATTCTTTGGGGGTGGGGGGGGGGAAGAAAGAGAGAGAGAGAAGCAGTTGATGTTGAAGACTGCAAGTTTTACACACCTCCTGCAAGTCCCCATTTCAGGATGGGTTTTGAGTTCCGAATTCAGCATATTCAAAACTCTTGTGGTCAATTACAAGAGGTTTTGGCTGGCTATTGTGTTTTTCCTGAAATAGGGGAAAAAGAAGAACTCTTTGTGGTAACATGGAAGAAGAGGTTTTCTCTTGGAAAAGCCCACAAAGGGGCAAGTTTTTTCGGCAAATCACTGAAGTGGCTGATTGAAGGAGATAAATTTGCGTGTGTCCAATGAACAATGACTCTCTCTCTCTGAAACCAACCAGAAACTTCTTGAGAGGTACCAATTTAGGTTAACGCACCAGAGCCTGGTGAAGATCATAAATGTTAAATTCGGTGCACAGTGTAGATGTCAATGTGAATGACTGAACAATGAAACGAAGAACTTTTCTGAACATATACATATTACATGCACGTACACTAAGAATTAGGAGGGGGTTGAGTTAGGTTAAGTTAATAGTAATAAGTTAAATATTGATATTATTATGTATGAAGAAAATATTTTTGTTTAAGTAAACATTGTGTGGGTGAATTTCTGTTGCAGCTGGTTTTGAAGTTCTCTGGGCTCGTAAACACAGCGATCTCCCCACCCTGCTTTGCTTGGTATCCTGCAATAGATGCTGTTAGGCCCTGGGCAATGATCCACCCTCTAATGTGTTCCAATATCCTCTTTGCTTGAACAGGCATGATCTTTCATCAACACCCATCATTAACATCAGCCTTCAAGTCATTCATTCTGATGAACACCAATGGAAAGTATTAATTTAGGATCCAGCTTATGTTCCTCAGCCCCCTCCATTCCCAGTTAGGATCTATTCCTTCCTTAGCTACCCTTTTGCTTTTAATTTTCTTACAAAAGCTTTTACAATTGTTCTTAATCTTATTTTTTTAAGGTCACTTAAAGGCCCCCTTTCCGCTTTTAATTTATTTCTTAAAATTTCTCCTGTATCTATAATATATAATAAAAGAGTGCATGTGTGTCCCACAGATAGTTCAGTAACGAAACCGCTATGACATCTAAAAATTTGCAAACACATTGGGGTTAGCACAAGGATGTATTAGTTATTTTCTAAAAACTTCTATTGGGGGAACTCTTTAGCCCAAAGGGAACAAAATTATAATTTCCCCCATAAAACATTGACAAGACTGTTATCAGTCATTTCTGAGGAACTAAATATTTGGGAAGATCTTTTATTCTACTGGACAACAAACAAACAAAAATGAACACTTGTGCAGAGTTTCTGCAAGAGAGCAGCTGTGCTTTAAACCAGTTCCCAACCCTTGTCTTTCCACTCACATATCACCTAAGTAATCCCTATGCCATAGGTGCTCTGAGATTAGAAAGGGATACTTTTCTTTGAATATTTTATTTAAAATGTTTGTCCATACGTGAAGTCAGTTACAAAATTGAAAAGAAAGAAATAGAACTATATAAATCCATTATACACTTCATGATGGTTAAATCCCCACCCACCCCCCCACTCATCAACACCCTCCCACCCTAGAAACTCCAAAAAACAAGGAAGAAAAAAAGGAAATACAAGAATGGAAAAAAAGAAAAAGAAGAAAGAAAAGCAGGGAAAGCCATGAAAGTGCCACTCACCACACGGGTCTCCAAATTATTCTATTTAATTTTTAATTTTTTCGGAGAAGGTTAACACAAGTCTCTAGAATTAGAAAACATCTACAAATTTATACCTGAAATTTGTAAATATGGACGTCAAATTTTCAAAGATATATCATATTTATTTCTTAAATTGTAAGTAATCTTTTTTTTAAATGCAATTTACCCTTCCTATCAGTGTTAGTGGTAAATCTTTCCAATGTTCTAAGTCATCTTGTAATTTCTTCATTATTGGATGATAATTTAATTTGTATAGATGGCCTAGATTATTATCTAGTCTAATACCTAGGTATCGGATTGCTTGTGTTTGCCATTTAAATGGTGATTCTTTCTTAAACTTTGTGAAATCCGCATTACTCATTGGCATCGCTTCACTTTTATTTCCGTTGATCTTGTTCCGATCTTTCTCCATATTCCTTCAATTTCTTATGTAATTCTTTTATTGATAATTCTGGTTCTGTTAAGTATACTATGATGTCATCTGCAAATAGACTGATTTTATATTCCTCCTCTTTTATTTTATTTTCTGTTCTTATCAGTTCTGCCAAGGGTTCTATAGCTAAAGTGAACAGTGAGGGAGATAGTGGACATCCCTGCCTAGTTGACCTGCTTAATTTAAATTGGTTCGATATATATCCATTTACTGTCACCTTCGCCAATGGTCCCTTTTCTAATGCTTTAATCCAGTTAATATATTTCTCTGGTAGGTTGAACCTCTGTAGTACTTTGAATAAATAATTCCAATCTACCCTGTCAAAGGCTTTCTCTGCGTCTAAAGCAACCGCCACTGTTGGCGTCTTATTTTCTTGTACTGCATGAATTAAGTTAATAAATTTACAGATATTGTCCATTGTTCATCTTTTCTTAATAAATCCAGTTTGATCTAGTTTTACTATTTTTGGTACACAGTCGGCCAATCTGTTTGCTAATAGTTTTGCTATTATCTTATAATCTGAGTTAAGTAGAGATGTTGGTCCATACGATGCTGGTGTTAGTGGATATTTCCGTGTCTTTGGTATTACTGTAATTATTGCTGTTTTACATGAATCTGGCATGTTTTGTGTTTCTTCAATCTGGTACATTACTTCCAGGAGAGGAGGAATTAATGTCTTTAAATGTTTTATAGAATTCTATTGGGAGTCTGTCCTCCCCAGGTGTTTAATTGTTCGGTAGCTTTTTTAATATAGCTTGTATTTCCTCTATTTCAAATGGTTTTATCAATTTGTTTTGTTCCTCTTGCAATTTCGGTAGTTCAATTTTAGCTAGAAACTCATCTATTTTGTCTTCTTTCCCTTCGTTCTCAGTTCGGTATAATTGCTCGTAGAATTCCTTAAAGTTTTCATTGATCTCTGTTGGGGTATATGTAATTTGTTTGTCCTTTTTCCTTGTTGCCAATACCGTTCTTTTAGCTTGTTCCTTTTTAAGCTGCCAAGCCAGTATTTTGTCCATTTTTTCTCCTAGCTCGTTATGCTTCTGCTTTATTTTCCATATGTTCTTCTCCACCTTGTATATTTGTAGTGTTTTGTATTTTATTTTTTTGTCCGCCAATTCTATTCTTTTTGTTGCATCTTCCCTTGTTGCTAGTTCTTTTTCTGTACTTACTATTTCCCTTTCCAGCTGTTCTATTTCCCGATTGTAGTCCTTCTTCATCTTAGTTACATAACTTATTATCTGCCCTCTGATGAAGGCTGTAATATTATGGGAAGGCATCCCATAATATAAATTTGTCTTTCACTGATTCCATATTTATTTCAAAGTACATTTTAATTTGGCGCTCAATAAATTCTCTAAGATCCTGTCTTTTAAGTAGCATGGAGTTTAATCTCCATCTATACGTTCGTGGTGGAATGTCCTCCAGTTCTATTGCTAATAACAGGGGTGAGTGATCAGATAACAATCTAGCTTTATTTTCCATTTTCCTAACTCTCCCTTGGATATGGGCTGACAACAGGAACAGGTCAATCCTTGAGTATGTTTTATGTCTACTCGAATAATATGAGTATTCCTTCTCCTTTGGGTGTTGCCTCCTCCATATATCCAAAAGTTGCATTTCCTGAATTTGGCTACTTTGATCTTTTTGCTAGTATTTTGTCCAGTTTTATCTACCTTTTGGTCCACATTAAGGTTAAAATCCCCTCCTATCAATATATTCCCCTGCGTATCTACAATCATCAAAAAAATATGTTGCATAAACTTTTGATCCTCTTCATTAGGTGCACATATATTGACCAAATTCCAGAATTCTGAATATATCTGGCACTTTATCATTACATACCTCCCTGCTGGATCTATTATTTCCTCCTCTATTTTGATTGTACATTTTTATTGATGAATATAGTTACACCTCTGGCTTTTGAATTATATGATGCTGCCGTTACCTGCCCTACCCAGTCTCTCCTTAATTTCTTGTGTTCCACTTCAGTTAGATGCGTTTCCTGCACGAATACTATATCTATTTTTTCAGTAAATTTAATAGCCTCTTTCTTTTGATTTGGTTATGACTTCTGTTAATATTTATAATCATATAGTTCAACATGGCCATTTCATACTTTGTTTACATCTCATTTCTGCTTCCTCACCACCACCTTTCCCCTTTTCCCCATTTCCATTTCTCAGTTTTCTTTTTTTGAACGCACTGTATGACAACACTTCTAAAACATAAAATTTTTTAACCATTCCCACTTCTATAATTCCCTTATCCCCAAGTGTCCCCCCTCCCCCTCTCTGACTCACCCCTTATCCCTTGCCGGGCAAACACAACTCCCCTCTCCATTCGGACTGTGAACCCGTTCGCAAGTGTCAACTGATTTTGCAGTGACTGTTATCTCTCCCACCCAACCCCCTCCAGAAAAGACTTTTATCTTCACATTACAACAAAGCTCCCCTCTTTCCCTTTATTTATTTATTTTTTTAACCCCTCCTCTTCCCCCCATCACCCTTACTTCCCTTTTCTTCCCTCCTTTAGTTCTTACTTATACATTATTTTTACTTCTTTATATGTAGTTTGTCGTCGTTCTTTGTTCTTGTTACATCTCTTTATCTCTCTGTCCTGCAGGCATTCTGCATATTCTCGTGCTTTCTCCGGATCCGGAGAACAGTCTGTTTTGCTGCCCTGGGATAACTATTTTAAGCACCGCTGGATATTTTAACATAAATTTATAGTCTTTCTTCCATAGGATTGATTTTGCTACGTTAAACTCCTTCCTCTTCTTTAGGAGCTCAAAACTTATGTCTGGGTAGAAAAAAAAATTTTGACCTTTATTTTCCAGTGGTTTTTTTCTTTTCTAATTTTATTCATTGCCTTCTCCAATATATTTTCTCTTGTCGTGTATCTCAGGAATTTTACTAAAACGGATCTTGATTTTTGTTTTGATTGTGGTTTCGGGGCTAATGTTCTGTGTGCTCTTTCTATTTCCATTCCTTCCTGCATTTCTGGCATTCCCAGGAATTTTGGGATCCATTCTTTTATAAATTCTTTCATGTCTTTGCTTTCTTCATCTTCCTTAAGACCCACTATCTTTATATTGTTTCACCTACTATAGTTTTCCATTATATTCATCTTCTGAGCTAACAACTCCTGTGTTTCTTTAACTTTTTTTTCCCCACTTACTTTCAATTTTTTTTTAAGTCGTTCACTTCCATTTCTACTGCCATTACACGTTCTTCCACATTTTCTAATCTTTTCCCTATATCTGTTATAACCAGTTCTATTCTACTCAATTTTTCTTCTGTACTTTTCATTTCACTAAATTCTAGTGTCAGCCATTCTTTTAATGCTTTCATTTGTTCTAGAAATTTTTTTTAATCTATGTACTGTCCATTCATTTTACCTCCTATTCCTCTGTGCAGAGCTTGGTGTTCTTCTTCTGTGCTTGGTCTTGGGTTTGTGTCTTCTATTTCTCTTCCTTGTATCGGTGTCTCTTCTGACTTTCTTGTTGAGTTGCTTGTCTCAGTTTTGTTGGGTTTTTTTTTCTCCATGATTTCTTGATGTTGTTCCTCATCTTCTGGGCTGGTTATCTGTTGTGTCTCTTGCTTCCTTTTTTCTTTCTCACCCCTCCCGTTCCCGTTGCTTTCTTTATCTTCCAGCTGGGGGCCCTGCTGTCGGGCCTCTCTCAGCTGTTCATGCTGTTGTCGCCCCTCCTGTCGGTGTTCTCCTTGTCATGCATATCGCGCATGCGCGATTCCTTGCGCATGCGCAGTTGCGCACCCCTGTTTGGCTCCGTGAGCCATTGTTGTAGTCCTGCGATCGGTGGGTCGCGACCCTGCAGGGTCTCCACTAATCTCGGGGAGTGGGCTCCTCTTTCCACGGCAGGTCCCCTCTTTTTCATGCAGGTAAGGCCTTCACCTTTCTCTTCCGGCGTCCTTCTTTCTTCTTTTCTTCCTGTTGTTTTTGGCTTTTCTTTTTTAGGTGCCATTTTATCCACACCTTTACTTCTTATTTGTTATGGTTTGTGTGTCTGGGGCTTTGCTTTTTCTTCATTTTTTTCCTTCTTTTCTGGAGAGGGTTGGTATTCTCCTACAGGCCACTACTCCATCACGTGACTCCTCCAATTGTAAGTAATCTTCTCAAGGGGAATATAACTATGCATCTTGGCATTCCGTTGTTCCATATCTAAATGTGAATCACATTTACAAGTATCTACTATACATTTTCTTGCCACTGCTAATGTTATTTTAACAATTCTAATTATAGACTTCAGGAAGGGGAAACCCAAACACAAACCAGTTCTCATCAAGGGGTCAGTAGTGGAAAGGGTAAAGAACTTCAAATTTCTGGGTGTCAACATTTCTGAAGATCTATCCTGCGGCTTTCATCATGATGCAAATCAGGAAGGCGGCTCACCAGAGGCTATACTTTGTAGGAGTTTGAGGAGACTCGGTATGAAAGCAAAGACCGTCGCAAATTTCTATTGGTGTACTGTGGAGATCATTCTAACTGGTTGCCTCACTGTCTGGTATGGAGGTGCCAGAACACAGGACAGGAAAAGGCTACAGAGTTGTGAACTCGTTCGGTGTCATCATGGCCATTAGTCTTCACTCCATTAAGGACATATACAAGAGGCAATATCTAAAGAAGCAGCCTCTATCATCAAGGACCCTCACCACCCAGGCCACGCACTCTCATCACTGCCACCATCAGGAAGCAGGTACAGGAGCCTGAAGATGAAAACCTAATGGTACAAAAACAGCTTCTTCCTTCTGCCATCAGATTTCTGAATGGACAATGAACCTCAGTCACTACCTCCCACTTTTTCTTCTTGTGCATTAATTTTTTTTGTAATAAAGTATTTATGGAATGCAATTTCTAGCAACTTTTGCACCTGTAATGTAGAATAATGCCGCTGCAAAACATTGAGCTTCATGACATTTATGAATTCTGATTCTGACATTTTGTGGTTAAACTTTGTCTAAAACCCACACCTTGGTTAATTCAACCTTTACTATGTAGATCACATGTTAAGATTTTTTTTAAAGCATAAAACATATTTAAGTTAAATCATCCACAGGAAAATATTGGTAACTTTCTCTTACTCACTACCGAAATACCAAACTCTTCATATTAAAGACAACACTAAGCAATATTATGACCATCAGTTGAACGACTCTTCACCACAACATCGTGAACCATGCAGTAGCATCAACACAAGTACAACTGTTAGAAAAACTCTGATGCAAAGACCACAACATTAGGACAATTGCTTAAAAATGTGATCAAAAAGATAGGTGTTAAGGAATAGAGAAGGATAGAAGGAAAATCTAGAAAACTGATTTCTAAGCAGAGGACAGATGGGCTTTAACAGCAGAGTAAAGAAAATTGGATGCCTGCAAGATATTTGGAGATGGTTAGATGTGAGATCAGTGAGGGATTTAAAAACAAAGACAAGGTATTTTAAAAGTAGAATGAAAAACACTCATCCAGCTGTTTATGAGAGAAAAACTCAGTTCTTGTTGTCTAATTCTATTTAATTACATAATTTTTTGCCTCAATTCTACCAATCAAAAAATGTTCTTGAGTAGAAAGAATATTTCATCATGTGGATGTGAAAATAAGCATTTTAATAACATTGTAGTGTTTGCGCTATGTGAGTGTGGAGAAGAACGACACGCAGACAAAGCCTTGAAGTCAAGACTGGTTATTGCATTGGCCGTCGCATTTACATGGGCCCCAGGCACTGATGTCAGGGCACCGCTTCATCGGAACACTGGCCTGGGATTGGCCAACATACCCTCCACAGCTCGCTGTCTTCCCATTGTGCAGGAGGTCACCTGGAACGATGGCTGGTGTCACCCCCAGGTTTGCGTGGTTGCTGCATTAATTGGCCATTTTGTGGGCTCGTCTGTGTCTTCGTGCACGGGCTGCTAAATGACACAGCAACCCCCCCCCCCCCCACAGAACTGGCAATCTGGCCGTTGTCCATTGACTTGGGAAGTCTTCCCCTGTGTCATGGGGAGGAGTGTAGATCAGCTGGTTACAGTCTAGGAATTCCGGCTTCAGGTGATCGACGGTAAAGGTCTCTTCCTTACCGCTGACATGGAGGATGGGACTGAAAGTGATGTTGTTGTCCCTGTTGACCCTGTAGGGCATCTTGTGGGTTGTTGTAGAGGCGGGCAGTGTGCGCCCCTTCACATAAACACATACTGAAGAGTCTTTAGGTCCCTGGGGATGTTGTGTTTGGGCTAGCCAGGTGGTGGGGGTTGTTGCAGGACCAGGGATGCCAGTTCTCACAGCAAACTCGCAAGGGTGGCTGCAGAGACTTCTGGGCATTAGTCTGGGGCCATGAACTCCTCTGGTATGATTAAAGCCACACTGTAGACTATCTCTGCCACCAAGGCATTAAAGTCTTCCTTTGGCGCAGTGTGAATCCCCAGCAGGACCCAAGGCAGTTTGTCCACCCAGTTAGGACCCTTGAGATGGGCCATTAAGGCTGCTTTCAAGAGCCTGTTAAAGCACTCCACCAACCCATTGGCCTGAGAGTGATACGCCAAGGTGTTGTGCAGCCATGTCCCCAGGAAGTTAGCCAGAGCCCAGAAGTAAATTGTGCCACTCCTCTGAGGTTAGGTGCTCTAGGACCCTGAATCTGGACACCCATGTGTCAATGAGTGTCCTGACTCAAGTTTCTGTGGTGATATTAGCAAGTGGGACCGCCTCAGGTCACCTCGTGGAGCGGTCATCATGGGTATCTCACCCCATTGGAATCTGGTAGCGACCCCACTATATTAATATATTCATGGCTGATCCTGCGCTGGTTCAAAAGTCTGTGTTGGCGCCTTTGTGTGAGCCTCTACATTTGAGGACTGGCAGTGCGTGCAGGTCCTGGCCCACTAGCTGACCTGCTTTCAGAGGCCATGCCAGACAAACCTGCTAGCCACCATCTTGACAGTGGCTCTTGTGGCCGGATACACCAGGTTATGTATAGCGTCGAAAACCTGGCACCTCCATGCAACCAATTGAAGGGCACGACAGACCGTTAACTACCACATTGCTTTTCCCTGGAATGTGCTGTATGTCTGTGGTAAACTCTGACATGTAGGACAAGTGTCTCTGCTCCTGGGCCAGCCATGGGTCTGATACCTTATGAAAGGTGAAAGTCAACGGCTTGTGATCAGTGAAAACCTTAAATTGCCAACCTTCCAAAAAATAACTGAAGTGTCTGACCACCAGGTCCAGCGCAAATAACTTTCATTCGAAGGTGCTGTATTTTGGCTCTGGGGGGCAGAGGTGTCTGCTGGAAAAGGCCAGGGGTTGCCACTGACCTTCAATGAGCTGTTCCAGTACTTCTCCTACCACTGTGCTAGAAGTGTCGACCGTCAGGCTGGTAGGTGTATCTGGTCTGGGTGTACTAGGAGGGTGGCGTTGGCCAGCGCATCTTTGGCATTCTGAACCACCCTCGAAGACTCATCATTCCAAGTAATGTCCTTTGACTTGCCCGCCATCAGTGTGAAGAGGGGGCGCATGATGTGGGCCGCTGCCGGTATGAATCTGTGGTAAAAGTTCATCAAACTGGTGAATTCCTGTAGCCCTTTTACTGTTTGTGGCTTGGCGAAGTGCCGGATCGCCTCAATCTTTTTGGGGAGGGGTGTTTCCCCGTGTTCATTTATTCTATGCCCCAGGAGATCAATAGTGTCTGGGCCAAATTGGCACTTCATAGGGTTGATTGTTAAGCCGAATTTGCTCAACTCTGTGCACAGTTATTTCCGCTGGATGGTGTGGTCTTTATGGCTGCGGCTAGCAATGAAGATATCATCCAAATAGATGAATGAAATGGGAAGTCCTGGCCCACTGTGTCCATCAGCCACTGAAAAGTTTGTGTCACATATTTCAGTCTGAAGGGCATGCGTAAGAATTCAAACAAACCAAAGGGGGGGTTATAATCGTGGTCTTAGGGGCATCCTGGGGATGAAGGAAATAAATTTGTGTGTCCCCAAGGAACAACGAATATCTCTCTCAAAACCAACAACAAACTTCTTGAGAGGTACCAATTTAAGTTAACACACTAGAGCCTGGTGAAGATCATAAATATTAAATTCTGTATGGAACATTGCCTGATACCAGTGAATTTAGAGAAGTGAAAAGTGAATGATTGAACAGTGAAACAAGGAACTTTTCTGAACACGTACACATTGCATGCACTTACGCTTAGAATTAGGAGGTTAAGCTAGATTAAGTTAATAGTAATAAGTTAAATATTGATATTATTATGATATTATTTCAGCATGATGCTGAAACAAGCCATGAAAGACCTCAACAATGAAGACGCTGTTTACATCCGGTACCGCACAGATGGCAGTCTCTTCAATCTGAGGCGCCTGCAAGCTCACACGAAGACACAAGAGCAACTTGTCCGTGAACTACTCTTTGCAGACGATGCTGCTTTAGTTGCCCATTCAGAGCCAGCTCTTCAGCGCTTGACATCCTGTTTTGCGGAAACTGAAAAATGTTTGGCCTGGAAGTCAGCCTGAAGAAAACTGAGGTCCTCCATCAGCCAGCTCCCCACCATGACTACCAGCCCCCCCACATCTCCATCGGGCACACAAAACTCAAAACGGTCAACCAGTTTACCTATCTCGGCTGCAGCATTTCCATCGGATGCAAGGATCGACAACGAGATAGACAACAGACTCGCCAAGGCAAACAGCGCCTTTGGAAGACTACACAAAAGAGTCTGGAAAAACAACCAACTGAAAAACCTCACAAAGATTAGCGTATACAGAGCCCTTGTCACACACACACTCCTGTTCGGCTCCGAATCATGGGTCCTCTACCGGCATCACCTACGGCTCCTAGAACGCTTCCACCAGCGTTGTCTCCGCTCCTTCCTCAACATTCATTGGAGAGACTTCACCTTCAACATCGAAGTACTCGAGATGGCAGAGGCCGACAGCATCCAATCCACGCTGCTGAAGACCCAGCTGCGCTGGGTGGGTCACGTCTCCAGAATGGAGGACCATCGCCTTCCAAAGCTCATGTTATATGGCGAGCTCTCCACTGGCCACCGTGACAGAGGTGCACCAAAGAAAAGGTACAAGGACTGCCTAAAGAAATCTCTTGGTGCCTGCCACATTGACTACCGCCAGTGGGCTGATATCGCCTCAAACCGTGCATCTTGGCGCCTCACAGTTCGGCGGGCAGCAACCTCCTTTGAAGAAGACCACAGAGCCCACCTCACTGACAAAAGACAAAGGAGGAAAAACCCAACACCCAACCCCAACCCACCAATTTTCCCTTGCAACTGCTGCAACCATGCCTGCCTGTCCTGCATCGGACTTGTCAGCCACAAACGAGCCTGCAGCTGATGTGGACATACCCCTCCATAAATCTTCGTCCGCGAAGCCAAACCAAAGAAATATTGATATTATTATGTATGAAGAAAATTAAAAACGTTTTTGTTTAAGAAATCATTGTTTTGATGATTTTCTGCTGCTGCTGGTTTACTTTTGGAGTTCTCTCGGCTCGTAACAATGGCACCTTTTAAAAATCCATATATTCAACATCCACCACATCTCCTTTGTCTGGCCTGCTTGTGGTCTTCTCAAAAAAAATGTTTGTCAGGCAAAATTCTCGCATGCTGACGTTAGTTTATCATGCACCTCATCCTCGACAACTGACTGCAACAACTTCTCAACTACCAATGATAGGCTAACAGGTTTAAAATTTCCTTTCTGCTGCCTCCCCTCTTTTTAAATAATGGAGTGATCTTTGCAATTTTCCAGACCTTTTGAAACATGCCAGGATCCATGGATTCTTGGAAGATCATTACTAATGGCTCCTCAATTGCTATTGTGATGGATAATATATTTTATATTGTATATAGATATGTTTTTGAAGGAGATAGATTGTGGGATTAGAGTAGGTCACAAACAAACACTTCACAGAACAGATCTCATACAAACTGTCAGAGCTCTGTTCAAGCCAGACAGTCCAGGCTCCGAGTGCCTTTGCAAAAACTGTGAAGAATGCCTATAGAGACTTCAGAGGTAGATGTTAATTGGACCTGCTGTGGAGTAATGGATTATTGTTTTGAAAGCAACAGATGAACGGACTAAAAGATTGGGTCCGGTGTCACAATCTGTCTGAATGGAGTTTGCTGTTCTAAGAAGGCCATGTGGAGAGAAAGCGAAAAGACCAAACGGGCTGTGTGTGTGTGAGTGAGAGAGCGAGAGGTGAGAGAGAGGGGTGAGAGAGAGAGAACTGGTTTCTGCAGGAAATACCTTAGAGGCAAATTATACCCCAATTAAGGACATTAAGAAGTGGTTCAGATTGAGCCATACACGACATAACATTTGTTGAGAAAACAGTGCTTCAAAATGCTTACTGCAGTGTACATTTTTACTGTTACCTTTTTAACTCAGAATATTGACTTTCAAACCACCCTTGTCTTTGGTAAAAACACTCCAATTTTCTTTAAGCTAAGGACTCTTCAATCTCAATCATAAATTAACCTAATGTTCTTGCAAACTGAAAGGAAATTCATTGGAAACTGAAAGGAAATTCAATCAATAATTGGTTAAATAGAAAATTAACAGAGAATGCCAAAAAGTTTCCATCCCATTGAACTGCAGCAACTGACTAAGAGATAAGCTGAGCATGCATATATCAAGCTTCTGGGACATCTGGCACAGTGAGAAAATTTAAATCTGCTTTCTTACAGTAGAGAGACACTTCTGCCATTGAGAATCAACCATGGAAATAGAGGGGTCACACCCCCCACATCCCGATAGTCAGCTATAAATTATGCCGACTGGCCAAACAAGAGTACAGTACCTGATATCTTTGTTTAAATGAGATCAAACAGTCTTAGGTGACCTTGTCTACCCAACACTACAGACTACTCATTCCCACTCGTGTTACTGAATGGTACTGTGGCTTGGTTGAACTTTTTGTATCTTGATAGGAGCACGACTTTAACAAATTTAATAGTAATAAGTTGAAATTTGATCCTGTTTTTATGTTTAAAGAAAATTAAAAACTGCTTTTGTTTAAATTACCATTTGTATTGGTGAATTTCTACTGCTGCTAGGTTTTGGGGTCCTCTGGGCCCATAACATTATAGCTACTCAACTTATTGAAACATCAAAATTTATTGATAGCTCAACAGGTCAAGAACAGAAAGGATATTTCCCTGATGGATGATTCTAGAACCAAGGATGATGGTCTCAAAATATTGTCATTTAGGATTGGAAGAGAATTTCTTTACTAAATGGATGAAAAATCTTTAATATGCAGTTATTACTTTAATTCAAACTTCAGATCAATAAATTTTTGTATGTTTAAGGAATCAAGGAAAATGAGAACATGGCAAGAAAATTGTGCCAAGACAGATGATCATCCACAAGGAAGTGACTGCAGAGATCATGGATGAATGTTTGTCATTTACCAAATGTTCCCAGATTTTAGATATGCTTCACGTTATTAGAAAACAATAACCATAATACCACAATTTATGTTATTTCTTAAATACCTAGTTTATCAAATATCTATCCTTGATAAAATACTGGAATCTATTAAAGATAATAATAGGATATTTACTAAATCATAAGGCAAACAACCATAGGCAACCTGGTTTTACAAAATGAAAATTGCTCCGACAAATTTGTTCCAATTTTTTGAGGATATGTCTTCAACTACGAAGGAACATAAAAAATCAAATTATTATTTTAATGCTATAAGACTGCTGTTATGATGCAGACCAGCAGCAATAGAAATTCACCAAGAGACTGTTCTTGTTTTCCTTTTAAAACAATATATTTATTTATAACTACTAATAATACAACATTTTAGGCTCAATTCTGGGAAATCATTCAAATGTTCAGTCGTAGAAATCCAGTGTTGAAACAAACTTTTAAACTGATGCCCAGAAGTAAACACGAAGGAGGTGGGAGAGACTGAGTGTTTGGACTGCTGAAAACTCACTAATCCTTGTCGTTTCTTGCTGAGAAATGTCCTTTTTGGATAAACGGTTGTCTCAACTCCCCTTTTCCTTCCTTTGGGAAAGTGAAAAGAGTGACTTCTACGATGCTTCCAAAACCCAGGCACAGGCCAGTCGAAATGACTATTACTTTGTTGACAATTCAATGCAGCAGTTTTCCTGCTTCATTTACCCAGATACGGGGTCAATCAAAATGACATTTCCTATGGTCACAGTGGTTCAGGGAGAATCAGCTGAATTGCCCATTTCAAACAGAATTATTCCACCAGATGGCTGGTGGTCAATAATGAATGCTGTTTCTTTAAGTGTCCCACTCACCATTTATGTTCCCGAATAAACAACTATTGTTCTTTCACATTCTCCAGAGTATTAACTTCAGGTATGATGGCGCCATCCAGTTTCTCTACAACTCTGATTGGTTGCAGCCTGTACTAAACCTTAAAGTGACAGTCACACTAAATGAAACAAGAGCGTGTAGTACTGCAAAATGTTGCACAATACAAAGGGACCTGGGAGTCCTACTCTCAGTACATGAAACAGAAGGGGCTGATAGGGATATCCATGATTTTTAAAATCAGAATCGTGTTACGGGATCCAAAGGATCCCAAAACCAAGCAGCAATAGAAATTCACCAAGACAAATGGTTATTTAAACAAATGTCATTTTTCATTTTCTTTAAACATAAAAACAGGATAAAACTTTAACTTATTACTATTAACTTAGCCCCCCCCCCTCCCGCCCCCAAGTGCATGTGTAGGTAATGTGTACAAGTTCAGCAAAGATCTTTCACAGTCCAATCTCACTTCTCACCAAGTTCACTGATTTCAGGAAATTCTTATACTGTACGCAGAATTTAACATGTATGAATTTTCACCAAGCTCTGGTACTTAAATGATTACCACTCAGAAAGGATCTTGTTGGTTTCAGAGAGAGATACGTGGCTCGTTGGACACACACAAACTGATTCATTCCGATCAGCCACTTCAGTGACTTGCTGAAGAAACTTACCCCCTAGGGTTTTCCAAAT
Organism: Narcine bancroftii; assembly: GCF_036971445.1. Lineage (NCBI taxonomy): Eukaryota > Metazoa > Chordata > Chondrichthyes > Torpediniformes > Narcinidae > Narcine > Narcine bancroftii. Next base: position 202,013,265 of record NC_091474.1, on the reverse strand, counting down.
GATAACCTCTTCTTCAGGTCACCACAGAATTCCTTTTTGTTTCCCTTATTTCAGGTGAAACACTCTAGCCAGCCATGTCCTCTTATATGGATCACATGGATTGAACTCAGAACTCACAACCTGTCTTCAAAATGGGGTTTCTACAAGCTGCCAGCTTCCCATGCTGCAGAAACCAGTTCTCCCTCTCTCTTAGAGAAAGCAAGTTTGGTCTCCTCTCTCTCTCTCTCTCTGCTTGCAAAACCACATGATCTTCTTAGAACAGCAAACTGCATTCTGACAGATTGTGGAAACGGACCCAACCTTCTGAGTCCATTCATCTGTTGCTTTCAAAAACAATAATCCATTACTCCACAGCCTATCCAATTAACACCTACTTGTGAAGTCTCTATAGGCATTCTTCAAAGTTTTTGCAGAGGCACTTGGAGCCTGGACTGTCTGGCTTAACAGAGCTCTGGCAGTTTGTATGAGATCTGTTTTGTGAAGTGTTTGTGACCTACACTACTCCCACAATCCATCTCCTTCAAAAACATATCTATATATAATATAAAATGATACAATCTGTCATATACTCTGTATTTTTGGATGTGAAATTTAATGTTCACAAAAAATATTGAAAAAGAAAAAGGGATATCAAGTAATTAGGATGATTAGGCTGATTAATAGAGTGTTGAAGTTTATTATCAAGGATATGCCATAGAGAAGTTGAGGAGTTTTGATGCAACTTAACAGGGCCCCCAGTGGAGACGTACTTGGGAAATTGTATACAATGGAAGAAGGAAAATGCATGTTAATTGAAACATTCCAGATTCTGAGGGGCTCTAGCAGGGTAGATGCTGAACCGATGTTTTGTTGCTGGTTGGGAAATCTAAGTCAAGAGCTTTACAATAGGAGATCATGCTTGGAAGAGGAACTAAGATAGAATTTCTTCACTCATCGTCCTCTTTTCAACTCTTCATCTCACACAGAGTTGTGGAGGCAGTTATTTATCTGAGGCATTCGAGACAGAAACTGACAAACATTTCAACAGAAGATCAAGGCATAATAAGGAATGGACTGGATCAGACATGATCGTCCTGAATAGTGTAGCCACCTCAAGCACCTGCAACTGGCCGCCTTTGTTAATCCTTGTGCATTTTGAGCGCCTTGAGGCTCCCTTTCGGAAAACAAATCATTTCAGCGGTTTTTCCTCCCACTGATGTCAGATCCTGTCCCTCCTCTGATCTTAAACGCTCCCACCGTGTGGCGCTGGGTTTCCCCGCAGGAGCCGGGCGCTCTTCCTTTTCTCAAAGATGGAGGGCTTGACAACATTACCTTTCTCACTGTACATTGGGGGGGGTGGGGTGGGGGGGGGGATGGTGGGGTGGGTGGGGGTCAGTGTGGATCTTTAAAACCACGCAACGGAATATCTCAGCTCCAGCATCAATCAACACGTTTCTCATTCATTATAAAGACAGTAGGTCTGCTAAAGAATTCGTACGAGGAAGATCTATTTTTAATCGTCTTCCCATCAGGGTGCGTCCTACATAAAGCACCTCCACCCCCACCTTGGAGAATGTTTTCTGCAAGGTTAAACTTCCTGCCATTCCATTACCACTGGTGGGTGGGGAATCAGTCCGTTTCCAATAAAGAATTAAAGTTTATTTTTAAAACAACTGTCGGAAATCCTGCTACTTTGGGGTATTCCACACTTGTTCAGTCGCAGAGTAAACAAGGAGGAGTTGAGCGACAGGTTGCAGATTTCCGATCAGCCAGGAATTCCCCCGCTTCACGAACTGTCCGTGCCGGGACAAGACAGGAGGCCCCGAATGAGAGCAGAGCCGGGACGGTGCCCTTCTCCCCTCTCCCTTCTCCCCCCCTCCCCCCTCCCCTCTCCCCCCCTCTCCCTTCTCCCCCCCTCTCCCTTCTCCCCCCCCTCTCCCTTCTCCCCCCCTCTCCCTTCTCCCCCCCTCTCCCTTCTCCCCCCCTCTCCCTTCTCCCCCCCTCTCCCTTCTCCCCCCCTCTCCCTTCTCCCCCCCTCTCCCTTCTCCCCCCCTCTCCCTTCTCCCCCCCTCTCCCTTCTCCCCCCTCTCCCTTCTCTCATCTCCTCCACCTCGATGCCGAGAGGGGCTCGGTGGTGACACTTACCCTGGCTCTGCGGGAGAGACGAGAGGGCGACGGCGAGGAGCAGCCACATCGTCGCCGCCGCGGCTCATCCACCCGCCGAATTTAGTCTTTCTCCTTCCTGGCGAAACGTCGGCCTCCCCTCCCTTCCACTGGATGTGTCATGGCTCTGCTGACTTTCTCCAGCACGTCTGCGTCTTGACTTCCACTCACTCTCGCACCAAATGACTGGGAACAGGAAATTGACCCATCCAGAAGCACGAAATCTCTGCGTCACTGTGACAGCTGAAAATTCGGAGATGCAGGGAAGCCAGGAGGTGGACTGATAAACTCCTTCTCACTCACATGCCACCTTAAGTAATCCATTACTAACCACAGTTGCCCCAATAATCACCAAGACGGAGGGGAACACTAGGCTTTATTGCACAGAAGACTGGAGCTGGCCCAGATCCAAACTAAGGAGGTACAGGGAAGGGAAAGGAGACCCTATCTTTTTGGCCTGGGTTCCAGGGGAGGAGACCACTTAAGAGTGTCACCAGCCTGAGCCAATTAGCATACACAATCCATACCATTACATTCACCCCCTCTTTTTAAACAGAACCTCCCCCCCCCCCTTTTAAGCAGTCCGGGGTGGGGGGGGGGGGGGGGAACAGACTGCATAGGGGTGATGCCTGAGGGCTCCCGGGAGGAAGGGGGGTTTGATGCCTCCCGGAGGACCGACTCCTGAAGAGGAGGGGAGCTAGGTGGCTCAGCCTGTAGTATTGTGCTTCCTTGTGGGGTAGGCTGTGGCAGGCAGGGCTGTTTTGGGATCCCTGGCCCTCGCCTCGTCTCGGATGGGCACAGTGTCCTCGTGGCCTTCAGGGTACCTCACAAATGTGTATTGTGGGTTGGCGTGTATGAGCTGTACATCTTCCACCAGTGGATCCGTCTTATGGCCCCTCGCGTGTCTCCATAGCAGGACCAGCCCTGGGGTTGCCAACCAAGGAGGAATGGAGGACCATTTGCCGATCTCCTAGGGAAAGCAAACAAACATTCATGCGAGGTGTTGTTAGTCGTGGTGCACAGGAGCGATCAGATGGCGTGGAGTGCTTCAGGCAGAACGTCTTGCCAGCAGGACACCAGCATGTTTTTGGATCTAAGGGCCAGGCACACTGACTTCCAGACAGTGGCGTTCTCCCTTTCCAAACCTGGCCATTACCCCTGAGGTTATAGTTGGTGGTCCTGATGGTGGCTTTGCCTCTGGCCAAGAAGTACTGTCGCTGTTCCTCACTCAAGAATGAGGTCCCCCGATTGCTGTGGATGTACTCGGGGTACCCAAACAGGGTGAAGATCCTTGATTACCGTTGCTGAGATCATATCCGGGCAGGGAATAGCAAAGGGGAACCTGAAAAACTCGTCCACCTCTGTCAGGAAGTAGGCATTCCTATTTGTAGTGGGTAGGGGGCCCTTGAAATCGACACAGCCATTCAAAGGGGCGTGTGGCCTTGATGATATGTGCCTTCTTGGGCTGGTAGAACTGCAAGTTTACATTCAGCGCAGATCTGGCAGCGTCTGGTCATGGACTGAACGTCCTCCACAGAGTACGGAAGGTTTTAAGTCTTGATAAAGTGGTATAACCTTGTGACTCTGGGGTTGCACAGACTGTCGTGGAGGGTCTGGAGACGGTCAAGATACGCACTGGTGCACATCCCCCGGGATAGGGCGTCTAGGGGATTGTTGAGTTTACCTGGTCGGTACAAGATGTTGCAATTATAGATGAAGAGCTCGATCTTCCACATAAGAATATTGTCATTATTGATTTTACCCTGCTGTTTAGTATTAAACATGAAGGTCACGGCCCTCTGGTCTGTCAGCAAGGTAAAACGTTTACTGGCCAGGTAATGACGCTGGTGGCGCACCGCCTGAATGATCACTTGGGCCTCCTTCTCAACCAAGGAGTGACGTACCTCAGGACCATACAGGCTGCAGGAGAAAAAAACTACTGGCCTGCCTGCCTGGTTAAGAGAGGTGGCCAGTGCGAAACCAGAGGCGTCGCTCTCCACCTGAAACAGTATGGACTCGTCCACGGCGTACATCGTGACCCTTGCGATGTCTCCTCGGATCTGGTAGAATGCAGCTTTGGCTTCCGCCGATAATGGGAAAGTTGTGGCTTTATCGGGATAATTGGGCACCCATTGTGCATAATATGAAAACAGCCCCAGGCACCTTTTCAGCACCTTTAGGGTGTTTGGGACTGGGAGCTCCATAAGGGGTCACATGCGGTCGGGATCCGGGTCAATGACACCATGCGCTACGACACAACCAAGAAGGGCCAGACGTTCTGTGTTGAACATGCACTTGTCCTTGTTGTATGTCAAGTTGGTCCCGTTGGTTGTCCCGCAGATGGTGACATTGTCAAGATATGGGACCATCGCTTCAGCTTGTGCTCCTCCACCATCTGATCCCTGACCCTCTGAAAAGCAGAAACACCATTAGTAACACCGAAAGGCACCCGCAGGAAGTGAAAATTCTGCCATCGGCCTCATAACCCGTGTAGAGCTGGTCGCTCGGGTGAAGGGGAAGTTGATAATAGGCCGACTTGAGGTCAATGGTCGAGAAGACTTTCTATTATGCGACCTTATTGACCAAGTTGGCTATCCGGGGTAGGGGGTATGCATCCAACTGGGTGAAGCAGATAATCAATCACCATCTGGGGCTTGCCTGCCCCTCTGACCACGAGGACCTGCGCCCTCCAGGGCCTGGAGCTAGGGGCTATGATCCCCTCCGCAAAGAGTCGCTGAACCTTGGCCCAGTTGAACATCATATCCTCAGTGCTATAGCACCTACTTTTGGTAGCCATTGGTTTACAGTCTGGGGTGAGGTTTGCAAATAGTGATGGAGGGGCCACACGCAGGGTGGTGAGTCTGCAGGACGGTGCCAGAGGCTGGGTGCTTGATTGTGGGGGGGGGGGTCTGTGAGCTGCGGGTTGTAAACGATGATCAGAGGTTGGGGCCCCCTGAATGCCATTGTCACAATCCTCAACTGACTCTGGAAGTTGAGACCCAACAGGATCAGTGCAAAGGGCTGGGGCATGACCAACAACAAGAAGTCATTATAACATTTTTCCCCCCCCACCCCCCCACCATCAGAGACATGACACAGTACCCCTGGATACAAGTCCTCTGGTCTTTCGCCACCATCAACACAGACCCGGTCATCGGCCAAATGGGGATCAAGAGTCTACAGGCCACCTTGGGGTAGATAAAACTTTCACTACTGCCACTATTGAAGAGGCAGTTTGGTTTGTGCCCATTCACCTCAATCTGCATCATGGAGTTCGTGATCGGGTGAGGGCTGGCTTGGTCCAAGGTGATCGATGCCAGGATGGGTGCATCGTCTTTGTCGTCAGTGGGGAGGCCTGATGCCCAAGATGGCGGCCTCCATGTTGACAACGATGCTAATGCCGGTGAAGAAGGTGGAAATGATGTTGTCGGGGGCGGAAGTGATGTCGCTGGTGAGGGTTGCTGCTGTGTAGAGGATTGCGGTGGGAGCGGGTAAAATGGCGCTCACCTTACTGTGCACACGACTGGCACCAGAAGCTCCTCGGCCATACATGCTGCGCTGCTCTGAGATGGATCTCTGGACCTGCAAACATGTTGGTAGTGGCCCTTTTTCCTGCAGCCCGAGCAGGTAGCTCCTTTCGTGGGGCAGAGACATCACGGATGACTTGCCTGCCCACAGAAATAGCACCTTGACGATCCCGGTGCTACTGCAGCCGCAGTCGGGTCAGCCGTTCCCGACGCCGACTCCCAGGATGGTGGCCCTTGCCTTCGTGGTGACGCATACTGGGTAGGCCCACTTCTGCCCGCGATCGACTCCACATGGCGCTGGGCCGAGTCTAAGGTTCTGGCCAGTTGGATCACCCATTTCAATGGGAGCCGATCCTCCTCAAGGAGACGTTGATGGATATAATCCGACCTCAATCCTGACACACAAATATCCTGGACCAGGTCTTCCATGCACTGGGCCCCTGGCACAGGGACCGTGGGATTCCCCAAACAGTCTTTTCCCAGTGTGATCAAGGTTCGAACGAACTCCTCAACCAACTCACCAGGCTGCTGTTTCCTGGATGCCAGGAGATAACGGGAGTAGACCTCGTCGATCTTTGGCTTGTATAGCACCCATAGCTCAGCCATTGCCTCTGTGTAGGTCGTGCAGCTTCTGATGGCCTGGAAAGCCCTCTGGCCGACTCTTGCCTGTATGACTTTCAGCCTCTTCTCGTCCGAATTGACCACTCCAGCAGTGGCCTCCAGGAAATTGTTGAAGCAGTTGACCCACTGCTCGAAGAGTTCCGATGCACCTGGATTCACCTCTAGCTGATCGGGGCGCAGCAACTTCTCCATTACCGGAGACGTTAAAATTTCTGTGCAATAAATTGTTGGGCACTACCAGTTGCCTCAGTAATCACAATGACAAAGACTGAAGGGTACAATAGGCTTTATTGTACAGAAGACTTAAGCTGGCCCGATCCAGACTAGGGAAGTGCAGGGAAGGGAAAGGTGGCCCGATCTTTTTGGCCTGAGTCCCAGGGGAGGAGACCAGGTAAGAGTGTCATCAGGGGGTGGGCCAGCCCAAGCCAATTAGCATACACTATCCATACCATTACACGTACTCAGCTGACAATGTGGCTGCCATCTTGGGAAGTGAGTGGACTGCAAGCCTGTGGCACACCGCCACGTCCCATCGGTGACCCGACCATGACCACTGTACTCTGCCTGCACCCAAAGTGCTACATCTGCAGCCTGGTCAAACACCCGAGGAAAATGCTGCCCCCACCCCCCCCCCCCCAACAAAAGATGCGGTTTGAGCTAACTGTGGGAAGAAAGGACACTACATAAATCTGGGTCCATAAACCCAGCAGCGCCAAGTGGGATCCATATTCTCAACCTGGCAGTGCCACATGTGGGCCTTGGGAGCCACCATCTTACCAATCCAGTAGTGGCGCAAGCAGGCCATGGGTGCCGCCATCTTGGAAGCAAATGCCCAAACACTCCACCATATCTACGGAGCCCAACAGTGACTCAACACTGGCCTCCATCTTGCTAGACCAAGGGAACCCTCACCAACTCGCCAGATCAATGATGGGCATTGAGGTAATCGACACGTGACGAGCTTCCTGTTCGACAGTGGGAGCATGGAAAGCTTCATCTACCCCGACAGTGCAGCGCTACTCCCTTGCGGTAAGGGCAGTAAACCACAAAGTCTCTTTGGCCTCAAAGACCCAAATGGCAGATGTCCACAGTTACTGCATAATGACTCTGACTGTATGGGGCACAGAGTACAAAGACTAAACTCTTAATGATGCCGCAGCTTTGCGCAGCCATGTTGTTGGGACTGGGCTTTCAATGTCACCTTAAGAGGGTCATGATGGAGTATGATGGGCCATTATGCATGCATTGAACGAATTCACCCCATTCCAGGTGGAGAGCAATGCATCCAACTTCGCTCTGGCCACCACCTTTAACCAGGCAGGCAAACCTTTGGCCTTTTTCTCCCACACCCTCCAGGGTGGAGAAATTCAACACTCCTCAGTTGAGAAGGAGGTCCAGACTATTGTAGAGGCAGCTCGGCACTGGAGATACTACCTTGCAGGCAAATGATTTACCTTGCTGACTGACCAATGTGCAGTTGCTTTCATGTTCAACAATCAGCAGTGAGGTAAAACCAAAAACAATAAGATATTGAGGTGGAAAATCGAACTGCCCACCAACAATTATGATATCTTGTACCAGCCCAGGAAACTCAATGAGCCCCAGATGCCATCCCATGGAACATGTGCCAGTGCACAAATAGACTGGTTACAGGCCAACCACAACAACCTCTGCAACCCTGGGGTCACCAGGTTCTAGCACTTTATCAAAACCTGCAATTTACCTTACTCCATTGAGGAGATCAGGACCATGATCAGAAATTTCCAAGTCTGTGCAGAGTGCAAACCGCATTTCTATCGACCAGACAGATTGCACCTGATAAAGGCCACCCACCCCTTTGAATGCCTGAGCATCGATTTCAAGGGGCCCCTCCTCTCTTCTACCACAATGTGTACTTCTTCAACATCATTAACAAGTGCTTACATTTCCTGTTCACCATCCCCTGCCCAGACATTACCACTGCCACAGTCATCAAGGCCCTGCATCAGTATCTGCTGGCCAGAGGCATTGCTACAAGTAGGACATTAGCTACAATGCCAGATGAAATGGCCAGGAAGAAAGGGAGAATATTACAGCCTGGAAGGTCATCCTCCTAGCCCTGAGATCAAGAGTCCTTCCAGTCTCCCGCTGACAAGATGTCTGCCCCGATGCGCTCTATTCAATCAGATCACTCCTGTGTACTGCCATCAATGCCACCCAACATGAAAGGATATTTTCCTTCCACCGCAGGGACAATGCTGTGATCCTGGATAATGTCCCCATGGCCGGTTCTACTGCGGAAGCACATGAGGAGCCATAAGTTTGATCCACTGGTCGAAAGGATCTATCTCCTCTATGCCAAACCCCAATATGCCTACGTGGTGTACACTGATAAGCACGAGGACACAGTCTGCGTTTGGGACCTGGCATCCTCAGGAGTCCCCGAGACCATTGCCGACCACCCCACACATCCTTCATCTACCACTATCCATGATGCACCAGTGTCATGGCATGTTATCCCTGCCCCAGTGGATGACATATCGGATCCAGAGCCACGTATATACCAAGCCATCGCCAAAGGCAGCATACAGGTGGCCCAGATCAACCAAGACTCAACACCTGCACCACAGCTGGCACTACAATGGTCATAGCAGCAGACTAAACCACCCAAAAGATTTAATTTGTAAGAACTTTTAATTCACTTCACCCTGCCGGACTCCTTTTGAAAACAAGGGGTGAATGTGGTAAACCACTGTATCTATGTTTGGATGTCCTAGGACACGCCCATTGCTGACTGCGCCTAGGGCTCCTCCCACTGACCCTGAATAAAAGGTGACTGTGCCACAGCCCTCTCCTCAATCCAGGACAGTCGACCAGCATGGACGGACATCCATTCTGTTGTGAATAAAAGCCTATCAGTTTCTCTACAACTTATAGTCTTTCAAGTTATTAATGCATCACTCACATACCACCTTAAGTCATCCCTTACTAACCACAGAGCACATATAAGGGATGACTTAAGGTGGTATGTGAGTAGGGGAAAAAAGTTTGAAAACCACTGAGCTGTAGCACCCTTTCCCAAAAAGGTTGAGAACCACTGTTTGAAGATGAGGAGGCAAAGAATTCTAATTATTAATTATTGTCATGTGGAAAATCTTGTTTTGTGTGTTGTCTACGAAAGGCAACTCATACTTAGCACAAAAATGGAACAAATGCCAGGTGTTCTGTTGCAGTGTCAAAAGTGCAGGGTATACAGAATGTATACAGTGAAGGGGCATCAACTTTTATGAAGGAATGGTCTGTTTAAGAGTCGGATAACAGTAGTAAAGAAGCTATTCTTCATTCTCAAGGAACCTGAGGGAAGTGGTGTGTTGAGAAAAGTATTAGGTTTGTTGGGTTCACAGGGAGACGAATCTGGACACAAGTGTTACAATCAATGATATCTTTATTGAAACAAACTGGAGAAGACATCAAACATTACTTAATTACTCTACTACTTAATAGCTCTATAGCCATTCACATCAGACCCCAGGTTGGAATCTGATACTAGTGGCCATCTATCTTCTCCACGGTATGAGACAAAAACTTTAATGGTGCATGTTTCAATGGGCACAAGGATCTTCAATACCAGTGATTGCTTACCCTATCACACTCTCCCACACTTGTACATACAGACAAGGACTTCCTATCTCTGACCCCCAGGGTGCACCTTGGTGTTATGTAATATGCAGTTACTAACACACTCTAACAAGACAGGGGCTTCAGCATACCCTACCAATCCCTGTACCTCGAGGTATGTCTTAGAGTTAAGTAATAAATGGTTACTAACACACTCTAACAAGACAGGGGCTTCAGCATACCCTACCAATCCCTGTACCTCGAGGTATGTCTTAGAGTTAAGTAATAAATGGTTACTAACACACTCTAACAAGACAGGGGCTTCAGCATACCCTACCAATCCCTGTACCTCGAGGTATGTCTTAGAGTTAAGTAATAAATGGTTCCTAACAGACTCTAACAAGACAGGGGCTTCAGCATACCCTAACAATCCCTGTACCTCGAGGTATGTCTCAGAGTTAAGTAATAAATGGTTACTAACACACTCTAACAAGACAGATTTAAATGCACGTTTCTAGTTCCCTGTGTGGTGGTACATTATTACACCACTAGGTCATCACGAAAACCAACAAGGTCGGGTCAGATACAGCAATGAGCTCTCTGAACCCTTCTCCATTAACAATGGCGTGAAGCAAGGCTGTGTTCTCGCACCAACCCTCTTTTCAATCTTCTTCAGCATGATACTGAACCAAGCCATGAAGACGTTAGGGATGAAAACGCTCCAATGAATGTTGAGGATGCCGGGTATGCAAATTTTCCAGTTGCTGGAGACACTCCAACGAAGACGCTGTTTACATCCGGTACCGCACGGATGGCAGTCTCTTCAATCTGAGGCGCCTGCAAGCTCACACCAAGACACAAGAGAAACTTGTCCGTGAACTACTCTTTGCAGACGATGCCGCTTTAGTTTCCCATTCAGAGCCAGCTCTTCAGCGCTTGACGTCCTGTTTTGCGGAAACTGCCAAAATGTTTGGCCTGGAAGTCAGCCTGAAGAAAACTTAGGTCCTCCATCAGCCAGCTCCCCACCATGACTACCAGCCCCCCCACATCTCCATCGGGCACACAAAACTCAAAACGGTCAACCAATTTACCTATCTCGGCTGCACCATTTCATCAGATGCAAGGATCGACAACGAGATAGACAACAGGCTCGCCAAGGCAAATAGTGCCTTTGGAAGACTACACAAAAGAGTCAGGAAAAACAACCAACTAAAAAACCTCACAAAGATAAGCGTATACAGAGCCGTTGTCATACCCACACTCCTGTTCGGCTCCGAATCATGGGTCCTCTACCGGCATCACCTACGGCTCCTAGAATGCTTCCACCAGCGTTGTCTCCGCTCCATCCTCAACATTCATTGGAGCGCTTTCATCCCTAACGTCGAAGTACTCGAGATGGCAGAGGTCGACAGCATCAAGTCCACGCTGCTGAAGATCCAGCTGCGCTGGGTGGGTCACGTCTCCAGAATGGAGGACCATTGCCTTCCCAAGATCGTGTTATATGGCGAGCTCTCCACTGGCCACCGTGACAGAGGTGCACCAAAGAAAAGGTACAAGGACTGCCTAAAGAAATCTCTTGGTGCCTGCCACATTGACCACCGCCAGTGGGCTGATATCACCTCAAACCGTGCATCTTGGCACCTCACAGTTTGGCGGGCAGCAACCTCCTTTGAAGAAGACCGCAGAGCCCACCTCACTGACAAAAGGCAAAGGAGGAAAAACCCAACACCCAACCCCAACCAACCAATTTTCCCCTGCAACCGCTGCAACCGTGACTGCCTGTCCCGCATCGGACTTGTCAGCCACAAACGAGCCTGCAGCTGACGTGGACATTTACCCCCTCCATAAATCTTCGTCCGCGAAGCCAAGCCAAAGAAGAGGTCATCAGGTGGTTCACCTGGTGACCTTGCATATATTATGAACTGGTGGAGACCCATCCCCCCTTATTCTGGCCTAGGCTTGCACAGAGGCAAGTCCTCAAGACCTAGCTGTATATATTAGTCTATTGAAACTAGCGTTTTACCTACACTCTGCTTAAATCACACAAAGCTAGTCACCATCAGCTTAATAGACTAATATATATCCAGAATGGATGCCCCATCAATCGTCGACTCAGCCGAATCCCGCCTCAGGGACCCAGGAACAGAGATGGGCCCTGCGCACGTGCAGCCAGAAACGGAGCTGCAAGATTGTGATCGAGAGAGAGAGAGAGAGAGAGAGAGAGGGACTCACCCAGTGGTCATGGTGGACTACGGAAGGGGCAGAAGCATCTCAGAGCAGGTAATGAGCGGCCGAGAGCCCTGCCTGTTAACTAACTCACTGGGACTAGGACCAGCCGTGTAGCCCACGGGGTTCCTGGTGTATGACCAAGAGTCGTGCCAAGCGCGGGTGGAAGGCGTATGGAAAGTCACTCTACTGATCGCGATTTACCGGCAGGACTGTGGGGATGGACTACTACCCCAGAGTCAACCCCAACCATCCCTGATTCCCTGGAGAAAGCCCGTGTTCCTGTAGGACCAAGTGATCACACGGGAGAGGGATCAGGACCAGTATGTGCCCCCCACCCTCAGCTGCCAAACCACAGGCTGAGGTTCAGCCAGGTACTGAGGCCTGACAGGCTAGAGCTGGATCCCAGAACCCCTGGAGTGAGCATGCACTTTGGTCGATGGCAGAGATGTTTTTTAAATTACGCCGGGGTGGAGGAAGTGTCAGAGGAGGAGATGCTACTGTTAGCTCGCCCGTAATCGTTAATACAGGACGCTAAATCATATCCAGAAGCGATGAACACTCTGCAGATACACTATAATAGAGGGCACAGTTAGCTGCCTCCAGGCATCGGCTTATGACCAGGTCGAAGCAGGCAGGGGAGTCTGTTAGAGACTTCATACTCATGCTGAAAGATTTAGTGAGGGCTTTTACTTTTAAAGCAGTATCAGCCCAAGAGGATGCAGATGACCTGGTAAAGGACAGAATTGTAGCCAGTGTCAGATCGATGGAAATAAGACAAAGGCTGCTGGAAAAGGGGATGGTTAGGCTTGATGAGGCAGAAACTATTGTGGAGGCACTGCAGGACTAGAAGGGAACTAGAGGAGTACTCAGAACTAAACTCGTTAGTCCCTCACAGGGAGAGATACATAAGTGATCAAGGGCAGCACACAGCGGCAGCAGCCCCACTGGAGCGCCCTAAGTGCCCTTCTTGCAGGCAGCTAAAGCACCCCAGAGCTCACTGCCTGGCTAGGGAGGACTGATCGAGATGTGGAAAGAAGGGACGATCAAGGCTCTCGCCAAAGCCCTCTCTCATGCAAATGAGAGACGGGAAAGCTCTTCTCCTTCCCCTACAGGCAAGCAGAAGCAGAGTGCCATGTGCTGTCAGCCATCTTGGGAAAGGGACGCTGGACAGAGGACATCGTGACTGGGTGACGAATACAATGCCGAATGCTACTATGATCAAGATACAGACTCCTACCAGAATGGAGGATGTGCCATGCTGGCCTCACTGCGATTGGATCAGGCGAGTCCACACGATTTATTGGACGTGACCGTTAGTATTAAGATTAACGGGTCCACTGTAAATTGTTTAGTGGATAGTGGGAGTATGGAGAGTTTCATAGACCAAGGGCTAGTAGAACGCCTTGTGTTAAAAACGTACTCGAGTGAACACCAAATTTTATTGGCGTCTAACAAACATGTAACTAAGGTTAAACATTTCTGCCGGGTCACACTGGAGATACAGGGTACGGAGTATGAGGGGTTTAAGTTGCTGGTACTCTCACGCCTCTGCGCGCCAGTACTGCTAGGCCTGGACTTTCAGTGCCAGCTGAAAAACATCACAATAGTGCATGATTGGCCGCTACCCCCACTACTCCTTAGAAATAGACAACACTGTAACCTTACGGCCCTGAATATAGAACCATCCCTGTTATTTACACACCTCACTCCCGTCTGCACCCCAGTGGCCACCAAGAGCAGGACGTACAGCCCAAAAGACAGGGAGTTCATTAGAGCAGAAGTCTGCAGACTCCTGCAGGAGGGCATTATAGAGAAGAGCTCCAGCCCCCGGAGAGCACAAGTTGTTGTAGTGAAGTCTGGGGAAAAGAGGCGCATGGTTGTGGACTATAGTCAGACGATCAACAAATTTACGCAGCTGGATGCCTACCTGCTTCCAAGTATTGTGAACATGGTAAACAGCATTGCCCAGTACAAAGTGTTCTCCACCGTTGATCTCAAGGCAGCATACCACCAGTTGCCCATTAGGGAGAGTGACCAGATATGCACGGCATTCGAGGTGGACAGCAGGCTGTACCAGTTCATCCGCCTCCCCTTTGGCATCACCAATGGGGTATCCCAGTTTCAGCGGGAGATGGACCACATAGTGGACGAGTACCACTTACAGGCGGTGTTCCCATACCTGGACAATGTTACGATTTGCGGCCACTCGCAAGCTGACCATGACACTAACCTCCAACATTTTGTTCAGGCAGCAGAGGACCGCAATCTAACGTATAATAAGGATAAATGCGTCTTCAGCACTAGGAAGCTGGCTAGTGTGGGCTACGTGGTCAGAACGGGGAAATCAGCCCGGTCACTGCCCGCATGCGCCTGCTCCTAGACCTCCCGATTCCACATTCACAGAAGACATTAAAGAGATGTTTGGGGCTTTTTGCATATTACACACAGTGGGTCCCCAACTACGCCGACAGGGCCCGCCCACTTATAAAAGCCTCAACTTTTCCTCTCAGCCCAGCAGCTACCAAAGCCTTTAAGGAGATTCGGGATCTGGTTGCAAAAGCAACCCTGCGATCCATAGGTGAGACGGTCCCTTTTCAGGTAGAGACCGATGCCTCAGATTTGGCGTTGGCTGCCACCCTGAACCAGGAGGGATGACCAATGGCCTTTTTCTCGCAGACCCTGCAGGGGTCCAAGGTAAGACACTTGGAAGTGGAGAAGGAAGCCCAAGCCATCGTGGAAGCAGTAAGGCACTGGAGACACTTTCTGGCCTGTAAACGCTTCACCCTTATGGACCAATGATCCATGTTCGATAACCAGAACGGGGGAAGATTAAAAAATGATAAGATCTTGCGCTTGAGGATAGAATTGTTTACATATAGCTGAGACATTCTATACTGCCCAGGGATGCTCAACGAGCTCCCAGACGCACTGTCCAGAGGCACCTGTGTGGCCCTTAACTATATGTCCCAGCTGCAGAGCTTGCACAATGCGCTGGGCCACCCGGGAGTTGCGAGGCTTTTCCACTTTATAAGGGCCCAAAACCTCCCATTCTCTGTAGAGGACGTACGGATGGTAAGCAAGGGCTGCCCCATTTGTGTGGAGTGTAAACCGCAGTTCCATCGACCAGATAAAGCCACACTAATAAAAGCTACCAGGCCTTTCGAGTATCTCAGCCTCGACTTTAAAGGCCCGCTCCCTTCCTATGATAGGAACATTTATTTCTTCAATGCCATTGATGAATACTCATGCTTCCCCTTTGCTATCCTGTGTCCCGATGTCTCTGCAGCCACGGTAATAAAGTGCCTGCAGTCCATCTTCAGCTTGTGCGGGTACCCCAGCTACATACACATGAATAGGGGTATTGCCTTTATGACCACTGAGGTCCAGCAGTACCTGAGAGATTGGGGCATTGCGACCAGTTGCACTATAAGCTATAACCCCATGGGGAACGGACAGGTAGAAAGGGAGAACACCACCATCTGGAAAACGGTCCTGCTGACCCTAAAAGCAAAGGACCGACCAGAGGCAAGGTGGCAACATATGTTACTGGAGGCCCTGCACTCCATACACTCGCTATTGAGTACTGCCACTAACATGACACCCCACGACCATATATTTTCTTTCTCGAGGAAATCCGCGACAGGCATGGTGCTGCCTAGATGGCTGATGACACCGGGACCAGCATTCCTCCGGAAGCACTGCAGATGCCACAGGACGGACCGTCTGGTGGAGCCCATGGAAGTGAGGCATGCAAACCCTCACTACGCATATGTCACATTCAGGGATGGACAGGAAGTCTCGGTAGCCACCAGGGACCTCGCACCAGCAGGAAGCGTGGATGGCGCAGGAAGAATGAGCGGTGCAGGAGAGCTGCAGACCTCTATGGAACCGGCAGGACGGGACAGCAGATGATGCAGGAGAGCCACAGGCCCCGGTGGATCAGCAGGAATGCACAACTGACGACACGGGATGGTCGTGGACCCCTATGGAGCAGCGTGATGAGTGATGGACGAGCACACCCCCAATGACCAGCATGTGGGCAGAAAGCCCTACACCCCCACAACATACCCTCGCCCAGGGCCAGGACCCCCAGGCTCCGATACCCCCCACCTCCTCTGCCCCGGCACCTTGAAGGTCCAGAAGGAAGAGGAAACCTTGTCAGATATAGGACATGAATGCAGGGGGTGGGGGGGGGGGGTCCCAAATTTTTTTAAGGGAGGGTGAATGTGGTGATACATTATTGCAACACTAGGACACCAGGTCGCTCACCTGGTGACCTTGCATTATATATATATATATATATATATATATATGTATATATATATATACTTTGTGCCATATATACTAGCCTTGCCAAGCGAACCCAGCTCAGCGCGGACATTGGCGACTTCAGGGGTTTCTACGAGGCTCTAAAGGCTGTGTACGGCCCCTCACCCCAAGTCCAAAGCCCGCTGCGCAGCTCAGACGGCAAAGTCCTCCTCATCGACAAGATCTCCATCCTCAACCGATGGTCAGAACCAATCTCATATATATGTGTGTGTATATATATATATATATTATATATATATACCCATATACACACATACATATAGTTCATGGTCATTTTTACTCTCATTACATGTCTTCATCTCTCTGCTTGTTTTGTAGTTGTTCTGCAAATTTTCGTGCTTCCTCTGGATCCGAGAATAGTCTGTTTTGTTGCCCTGGAATAACTATTTTACCACTGGGTACTTTAACATAAATTTATATCCTTTTTTCCATAAGATAGTTTTTGCTGTATTGAACTCCTTCCTCTTCATCAGGGGTTCAAAACTTATGTCTGGATAGAAAAAAAATTTTGACCTTTGTATTCCAGTGACTTTTTGTCTTCTCTTATTTTCTTCATTGCTTTCTGCAATATATTTTCTCTTGTTGTATATCTTAAAAATTTTACTAGGATGGATCTTGGTTTTTGCTGCGGTTGTGGTTTCGGGGCTAATGTTCTACGTGCCC
This sequence comes from Narcine bancroftii, assembly GCF_036971445.1. NCBI lineage: Eukaryota > Metazoa > Chordata > Chondrichthyes > Torpediniformes > Narcinidae > Narcine > Narcine bancroftii. Next base: position 201,996,157 of record NC_091474.1, on the reverse strand, counting down.
TCTCTATTTCCATTTCTTCCTGTAATTCTGGTCTTTCTAGGCCCCTGGGGATCCAATCTTTTATAAATTCTCTCATATTCTTGCCTTCTTCATCTTCCATTTCTACGATTATTTCTCGTTCTTCCACATTTTCCACTCTTTTTCCTATCTCTGATATGACCATTTCTATTTTATTCATTTTTTCTTTTGCATTCTTAATTCTTCTTTTTATCTCATTAAATTCTCGTAACTGCCATTCTTTCACTGATTCCATATATTCTTTAAAAAAAGATATATCCATTGTCTTGCCTTTCTCTTCTTCCATTTCTTTCTGTTCTTCTTCTTCCTCTGGGTTAACCATCTGTTGTTTCCTTGTTTTCTTTTTACCCTCTTCTTTCTTGTTGTTGTTATTTTCCATGCTCTGCACCTGTTGCTGTGTTGCAGGTGTCTCTCTCAGCTGTGGAGATCGACTCCGCAGCTGTTCCCCCCTCCCGTCAATGTGTTTTTTTTCATGCGCGGTTTCGCACTTTTACTCGGCTCTGCGAGCCATTTTTGTAGTACCGAGCCCAGGACTTCCACTGACCTGAGGGAGCGGGCTTCTCTCTCCGCGGCGGGCCTCCTCGGACAGGTAAGGCCTTCACCTTCTTCTTCCGACGTTCTTTCATCTTCTCTTCTTCCCATTGTTTTCGACTTTTCTCTCTTCGCTGCCATTTTCTTCTCACCTTTATTTTTACTTTGTTTTAATTTTTACTCTTGTACCTTTATGTTTTATGCATTTTTTTTCAACTTTTCCGGAGAGGGCTGGAATTCCCTGACCGGCCACTACTCCATCACGTGACTCCCTCCCAGAGGGTATTATTGATGTTGAATGGCAAAGGTTAGTCCTTTGAGTGAATTTTTTCCAATGTATTTGACTGCTAATCTTTCTGAAAACAAATAAAACAAGAGGTGTTATTTTTCAAGCAGATAACCAACAAGATTGGTCATGATTGAGCCACATAAAACAATTGGCAAGCACCCGTGAAAGCACATGAATTGGTCACTTATACCAATTCTTTTGCTTGAAGACCAGAGATTATTTGATGAATACCCACTAAAAAAGGTGAAGGAAAAGAATGAAAGGACTGAAGTATCTGAAGAAGTTTAACTGAGGAGACAAAAATGAAAATTGCTATGATCTTTGAAAACTAAGTATTCAAGTAATCCCATTTACTGAATGGTTTATTTTTAGAACCTAGAACTTGCATCATAGGAACAGTCCTTGTGGCCCACATGTCTGTGCCAAACACGAAGCCCAAGTTAAAATAAAACTCTGCAGCTTACATATGCAGCACTGTTTGTGTAGCAGTTAGTGTAATGCTATTGGCCGCACCAATGACCTGGGTTTGAATCTGGCACTATCTAAGGAGAAGTTTGTATGTACTTTCCATCACCTGTGTGGGTTTTCCCTGAGTCTTCTGTTTTCCACCCACCCTCAAAACCTACAGGGTTTGTAGGATAATTGAGTGTAATTTGGGAGGCACGGGTTTCATTGGTGAGAATCTGCTTCTATAGTGTGGTAAGTTGATTTAATTTTGTCCCTCTGTTCCCTGCACATTCAAGTATCTGTTATCTGCTTCCACAAATACTCCTGGCAGCCTTTTCCATGTATCTACCAATTTTTTTTAAAAATAAAATGCCACACTTCTCCCTTAAAATCTTTATTTCCCAACCCCAACCACACCTTCACCTTAAATGCATGTCCAATAAAATGTGATTTATTTTTAAACACTAGGAAGGATCCTGATTGTCTATCCTATCAACGCTTCTAATTTTCTAAACCTCTATCAGGATATTCCTCAGCTGCTGACACTCCAGAGAAAGCAATCCAAAATTTTTCAGTACTCAATTGGTGGAGAAACTTAAAAGGTGCAGTCCAAATTTATCCAACATTTCCTTAAAACCACCTCTAATCCAGATAACCTCTTGTAAATTTCTTCTGTGTGCTTTCCAAAGCTTTCGCATCCTCCCTACAATTGGGTGATTAGAATTGCATACAGTGTTCTGAGTGGCCTAATGAAATAGCCATTTCACACTGCCAATCCTCCTAGGAAGTGGGTAAACTTAACAAGTATGCTGCACCCGGGGAGCCTTTCCCACTGCATCATTGGGAACCCGGGATTTTTGGCGGGGGACCTCTAGCAGTGACGTCATGAGTGACGTATTGTGTAAAGTGCTCTGACAGCCCAGGTGACTACACGGTTATATTTTACAAATGGCCAGCCATAGTCTGACAGACCTGTCAATTGACGGCCGTGCTGTGAAATATAACTGTGCAGTCGGCAGGGTTGTCAGAGTGCGGCTGGTTGCGCTGTGAATATAATTGCCAGACTGATGCAAGCACACAGGCACTAATGTTGTTAATGGTACCCAGTAAGTTGAGTAGACCATTCACAATGCCACGGAGTGATTAACAAGTCAACTCAACTGGGCTCTGACACTTGCTCCCAGTTTAATTTTACTTTCCCTGCCCAGTTGGGACTTTTCACACTGCCAGATTACCTACTATGAACCCACTAAATAAGACAGTTCAACCCACATGTCCTTGGTGATGTGAAGATGCTAAAGTTTAAGAGTTACAATGTGACTTCATTACTCCTATGCTCGATGCCCTGGCCAATAAAGTCAGGTATACCATACACCTTTACCACCCTATCTACTTGCATAGCCAATATCAAGGAGTGATGAACTCCCAAATCCCTCTACACATCAATGTTTTTAAGATTCCTGCCATTGATTGCATACGTTGGACATCCTAAAGTACAATTCTGTGAAACGGAAATTTAAGAGGTTGTTTGGAGGACTAATAATTTGAGGTTCATAATGAAAACATGAATGGTTATCAAGGATGCTTAAAAAAAAAGTGGTTGAATAGCTTTGTTATAATGTTCCTTCTGGACAGGAGTTTGGTGGCGATTTAGTAGCCACTCCTGCTTTCTCTTGTCTTCAATTAAGAGGTGTACTCTCTCCTTTGCTTCTCTTTTGGTGAGACGTGCGGGGTTTTTTCTCCTCCCTTAAATTGAAGGATGTTGCCCTACCCACTCATGGTCAATGGCTGAGGGGCATCATGTCCTGTCTGAATATGGAAAATATATGATATTCAATTAATAATTCAGGTAAAAAAAATTCAGATACTTTCCCACTTTATAATTTTTCAACACAATTTGACTGACCTATATCTTTAATTCCTTTTTTCTCCTTTTGCTTTTTTATCTTCTTTTATCTTTGGCTTGGCTTCGCGGACGAAGATTTATGGAGGGGGTAAAAAAGTCCACGTCAGCTGCAGGCTCGTTTGTGGCTGACCAGTCCGATGCGGGACAGGCAGACACGATTGCAGCGGTTGCAAGGGAAAATTGGTTGGTTGGGGTTGGGTGTTGGGTTTTTCCTCCTTTGCCTTTTGTCAGTGAGGTGGGCTCTGCGGTCTTCTTCAAAGGAGGCTGCTGCCCGCCAAACTGTGAGGCGCCAAGATGCACGGTTTGAGGCGTTATCAGCCCACTGGCGGTGGTCAATGTGGCAGGCACCAAGAGATTTCTTTAGGCAGTCCTTGTACCTTTTCTTTGGTGCACCTCTGTCACGGTGGCCAGTGGAGAGCTCGCCATATAATACGATCTTGGGAAGGCGATGGTCCTCCATTCTGGAGACGTGACCCATCCAGCGCAGCTGGATCTTCAGCAGCGTGGACTCGATGCTGTCGACCTCTGCCATCTCGAGTACCTCGACGTTAGGGGTGTGAGCGCTCCAATGGATGTTGAGGATGGAGCGGAGACAACGCTGGTGGAAGCGTTCTAGGAGCCGTAGGTGGTGCCGGTAGAGGACCCATGATTCGGAGCCGAACAGGAGTGTGGGTATGACAACTGCTCTGTATACGCTTATCTTTGTGAGGTTTTTCAGTTGGTTGTTTTTCCAGACTCTATTGTGTAGTCTTCCAAAGGCGCTATTTGCCTTGGCGAGTCTGTTGTCTATCTCATTGTCGATCCTTGCATCTGATGAAATGGTGCAGCCGAGATAGGTAAACTGGTTGACCGTTTTGAGTTACACAAGAGAAACTTGTCCGTGAACTACTCTTTGCAGATGATGCCGCTTTAGTTGCCCATTCAGAGCCAGCTCTTCAGCGCTTGACGTCCTGCTTTGCGGAAACTGCCAAAATGTTTGGCCTGGAAGTCAGCCTGAAGAAAACTGAGGTCCTCCATCAGCCAGCTCCCCACCATGACTACCAGCCCCCCCACATCTCCTTTTGCTTTTATTTCAATACTAAATTATATGTTCTATAACATCATACAATGATGGTAAGGGTTGTGATTTGTTTTTCTCTTTCCCTTTTTTTTTTTGTTTGAATATAATGAACTACCTGGACTATGATTTATGGATGTTTTTCAATTTATATACTTGATGTACTGATTGTTTAATAGCCATGTATTAAACACTTGATGGATTTTTTTGAAAAGTTTATTTAAAATTTTACAACATATAAGCATAAAATACACAAAAGAAAACCCTTCTAAATTACTCCCCATAACCCCCACCCACCAACCCCCAATTCCACCCCTTACTATCCCTCCCTACCCCCGCCCCCCTGCGGAGCTTAATATACACACACAAAAAAAAATTGAAACAAACAAATAAAGTAGGTTATATTGCAGTACATCATTTCAACAGTTCAAACAAAAATATTAAAAGAAAAATTTACACATCCAAATTCATACATTTCAAATATGGATCCACATTTTTTCAAAAAAGAAATAATTATTTCTCAAATTGTATGTAATTTTCTCTTAAGCATAAGCATGATTGAATTTCATTTATGCCACCTCTGTATACTCAACTCTACATCATTTTTACAAGTTACCGCTATATACTTCCAAGCTACTGCCAAACTCAATTGAATAAATGCAATCCCAGAATTATCCAAACCTACTGTTAATAGATTCATATATCCTAAATAAACACAAACACAGATCCACATATATATCTATTTGAAATAAATCTCGCAAAAATTTAATCTTTTTCCAAAATGGTTTAACCTTTGGACAATTCCACACAATGTAGAAAAGTACCTATCTGATCTCCACACCTAAAACACAAGTCAGAATCTCTCAAACCATACCTCTTTAATTTTTCAGGGGTTAAATATAACTGATGTAAAAAATTATAATTAACTAAACTATAATGCACTTTAACTAATTTTGTAACTTTGCAAGCATAATTCAGACCATACTAACATAGCAAATTCCTGTTCCCATTTATCTCTTATTCGCAACACACCTACCTTCTTCATTTTTGATTGTAACATCGAATACATTCCGGAAACAAACCCTTTCTTTCCCTTATCCATAAGCAATATTTCGAACTTTGATTGTGTTGGTAGTATCATTTCTCGACCTAATTTATTCATTAAAAAATCACGTACTTGATAATATGCAAACAATGTATTTTGTAATATCCCAAACTTCTCCCTAAGCCTATCAAATGAAAGAAATAAACCTGCCTCAAAACAATCTTCAATTAATCCCCACCCTTGAAGTCCCATTCTTTCAAATGAGAATTATGCATTGAAAAAGGAATCAAGCAATTTTGATATCACGGAATTTTAATTGAACATACTTCTTTCGAACCTATAAGTTGGTTCCATTTATTCCATACTTTAAATAAATGAGTTAAAACATACAAATTCTTAAATTCCTTATCAATAATTGCACCTAAATACTTAATCTTCTCTGACCATTTAAATTTAGTAATTTGCAGACAATCTGAATTATCCTCATCAGATATAGGTAATATCTCACTTTTATCCCAGTATACTTTATACCCTGACATTGACCCATAATATTTTAACAATTCTTGTAAAGGTTATAATGAGTTCTTGGGTTTAGATAAATGTATCAACACATCTGCAAATAGATTAATTTTATACTCTCGTTGCCCAATCATAATGCCTTTGATTGGGGTAAAGCTAGATTTGAGGAGATGCGAAAGGACTTGCAGGGTGTGCATTGGGACAATTTGTTTTATGGGCAGGATGTAGTAGAGAGATGGAAGTCTTTTAAAGATCAGATTTTGAGAGTGCAAAAGCTTTATGTTCCTGTTAGGTTAAAAGGAGGGGCAAAAGGTTTGAGAGAGCCGTGGTTTTCAAGGAATATTGGAAACTTGGTTCGAAGAAAAAGGGAGGCGTACATTAGATATAAGAAGCATGGAGTTAAGGAGATGTTTGAAAGATACATTGAATGTAAGAGGAATCTTAAGAGAGGAATTAGGAAAGCTAAAAGAAGGTACGAGGAAACTATGGTAAGCAGGGTGAAAACTAATCCAAAAGAGTTCTACAAATATGTTAATGGTAAGAGGAAAGCTAGAGACAAAATTGGTCCCTTAGAAAATCAGAGCGGAAAACTGTGTGGAGCCTAGAGAAATGGGGGAGATATTGAACAGTTTCTTTTCTTCGGTATTCACTAAGGAGAAGGATATTGGGAGATGTGAGATAAAAAAAATTTCCAAATGTCATTAGATATGGGGATAGTGCCGGAGGATTGGCGCATTGGGCATGTGGTTCCATTATTTAAAAAGGGTTCAAGGAGGAAGCCTGGCAACTATTGGCCTGTAAGTTTGACGTCTGTAGTACTTATAAACATCTGGATAGACAGGGTCTGATCAGGAGCACTCAACATGGATTTGTGGGAGGAAGGTCATGTTTGACCAATCTGATTGAATTTTTTGAAGAGGTGACTAGGAATGTGGATGAGGGTAGCGCAGTGGATGTTGTCTATATGGACTTCAGTAAGGCCTTCGATAAGGTACCACATGGAAGGTTAGTTAGGAAGGTGCAGTCTTTAGGTATAAATTTTGAGATAGTCAAATGGATTGAACATTGGCTGAAAGGGAGAGGCCAGAGAGTGGTAGTGGATAATTGTCTGTCAGGTTGGAGGCCGGTGACCAGTAGTGTGCCTCAAGGATCTGTATTGGGCCCATTGTTGTTCCTATATACATTAATGATCTAGATGATGGGGTGGTGAATTGGATTAGTAAATATGCAGACGATACTAAGATAGGTGGAATAGTGGATAATGAAGAAGGTTTTCAAGGATTGCAGAGGGATTTGGGCTGCTTAGAAAAGTGGGCTGAAAAATGGCAGATGGAATTTAATGCTGATAAGTGTGAGGTGCTTCATTTTGGTAAGAAGAATCAGGACAGGACATACGTAGTAAATGGGAGAGCATTGATGAATACAAAAGACAGAAGGATTTAGGAGTAACGGTACATCGTTCCCTGAAGGTAGAAACTCATGTGAATAGGGTGGTGAAGAAGGTTTTTAGTATGCTGGCCTTTATCAATCATTGCATGGAATATAGGAGTTGGGAGGTGATGTTGAGATTGTATAAGACGTTGGTGCGGCCTAATTTGGAGTTCTGTGTGCAGTTCTGGTCGCCTAATTATAGGAAGGATATAAACAGAGTAGAGAGAGTGCAGAGAAGGTTTACCAGAATGTTACCTGGGTTTAAGCATCTAGAGTATGGGGAGAGATTGGACAGATTAGGTCTTTATTCTTTGGAGCGTAGAAGGTTGAGAGGGGATTTGATAGAAGTATTTAAGATTATGAAAGGGATAGACAGAGTGGATGTGGATAGACTATTGCGTTAAGAGGAGGAAAGATTAAAACAAGAGGACATGAGTTAAGAATTAAGGGGCAGAGGTTTAGAGGTAACATGAGGGGGAACTTCTTTACTCAGAGAGTGGTAGCCGTGTGGAATGAGCTTCCGGGAGAAATAGTGGCGGCGGAGTCAATTGTATTATTTAAGAAAAGGTTGGACAGGTATATGGATGAGAAGAAGATGGAGGGTTATGGGCATTGTGCAGGGAGGTGGGACTAGAAAGGGGTGTTTGGTTCGGTGCGGACTAGAAGGGCCTAATGGCCTGTTTCCGTGCTGTAATTGTTATGTTATGTTATGTTCTGAATATATATATATATATATATATATATATATATATATATGCCAGTGGAGACCCAACCCCCCTTATTCTGGCCAAGGCTTGCAGAGTCAAGACCTCAAGACCTAGCTGTATAGTCTATTAAAATGAGTGTTATACCTGCACTCTGCTTTGTGTCATTTGATGCTAGTCACCATCACCCTGCACCAATGCTGTGTATGTGTGTGTGTGGGGGGGGGGGGGGGGGAGGTGGGTGGTGACCTCATGATAAATACTGCTAAACGATACTACAGTGCTGCTCTAAGTGTAGTGCAGACCTTACCAATGATTCCTCCAGTGATGTCCACAGTCCACAACGTAGCGCAGTCAGGACCAAGGAGCAGAGCAGGGTTGGCATCAGAACAAATCTAATTGAGGGGCATTAGGGTAACCTCAGTAGGGGGAGCATAAATTGACATTTGCATTCTCAAAGTTTGGCGCCAAAGGCTTGGCCTGTGGGTGGGTTGGTGCATATGCCCCTCCTCCATGATGCCGACCCTGGAGCAGAGAGAGAGAGAGAGAGAAATGTGGCATGTATTGATATTTATACTGTTGCTGAGCTGGGTGTCTGCCCAATTAAGACGCTGAATCACTTAAATGAGCCAACAGTACAAAGTGCATTAATTAGTGGCTGAATGGCAGGTGAAGCGACTTCTGAATGGGTTTCAGACAGCGAGGTCACAAGTTTCTCTTTCATCAACATTTAACATTCCACCCCTCAGAGGTTACATCATTCACCAATTGCTACAAGCATAATGGGTTTCTAAAATGCAAAATCTAAGAAAAATGTTATAACTGTAAAAAAGTGTCTAAAATGACACAAATCAAGAAGATCGATATATACTTCCATATAATGAGCAAGGCGCATTATCAAACTCAATGACAATGCCTCACCAGCACCCCTCCACCTAACAGGGTTGTTGTGTTCCCAATGGAGCAGGATGCTGTGAGAACTGCTCCCCACTGTAAGAGGGGAGGGAAGAGTCTGTTCTCTGACTCACATGCCTTTGTTTCTCCATCTTAGCTGGCATATTTTACTTCAAGACCCCTTAGATCAGCTAACTTGGCTGTTCCATGCTCAAATCGTAAACTAAGAGCAGATTGCGTCTTCACTATTGCAGCCCCCAGACTGTGGAACACATTCCTCCTATCAAATCGATCCCTTCCATTAACTCTTTTATATCCAGATTGAAGATGCACTTTTATTAAATAGCATTTTGAGTCCTCCTCATGCACCTGATTGTTACCTTGTGTTCTAACCTCTCATATTTGTTTTATTCTGTATTTCAAATAGTTGCCCAGTTGTGATGTGTTTTTGATCTGTACAGCACTTTGGTCAACATTTGTTTTAAAAGTACTATATAAATAAATAAACCAAATGAACTAAACTATTTATGGGTGCACCTTTACGACCATTGCAGACTGTGCAATATCATCCATAAGGTGCCAAAGCCCTCTCTTGGCTAGCGCATGCCGCACCTTGGCTTCACATTTTGCTCTCCCTCAGCACAGATCCCAGATGCCCGTCACAATGCTATCCTGTGGTTAGGCAAGTGACAATCCGGTAGGCATACATCCAGGGCATACCCTTAATCATGTGGGAGCACCCCATTTTTTTGGGCTGTCATCTGACACCAGGATGCTAATCTTGTGTTCCCTTTAAATGGGTGCTACATATGCCTTTGTTAGTTCTGTGTTAACAATAGCCAGGAGGAGTCAGGACTGAATTGGCCAAATTAGTGGGTTTTGAATAAAGGCTCCTGAAGCACCCACCCCATGGGTAGGATTGGAGCTACACTGTCATTACCAACTGGTTACAAAATACATATACAAGCATTTCAGGCTAGTGGATCATCTGCAACATTGTAATTAAAAATTGATGCTAAGGAAAACAAGCAGTGAGGTCATGGAACCTATACTGATTAAAGAAAAGGAAGTGCTTGCTGTCTTACATCAAATAAAGATGGATAAATCCCCAGGGCCTGGCGGCTACACTGCTAACTGAAGGATTGCACAACCAGATGGGTTGAGTTCAATGAGCAAAAACTGATTTATTGCAGGCTGCCTGGCTGGTCTTATATTCCCAGCCCAGACCTGGCTGAGAACCGCGCTGGGGGGGCCCCTACGTCACCAGGGCGTCACGTGGGTCTCCAAGCGCGGGCTTCTGAGCCTGATGCCGAGGTTGGGAGGAAACCCCCGACGACGCCATTTTGGCCAGCTGCCCCACCGCGTGCATGACAAGCAGGGCCGATTCGACTGCCTCATGGCGTACCGCCACAATACAAGCATTTCAGGCTAGTGGATGATCTGCAACATTGTAATTAAAAACTGATGCTAAGGAAAACAAGCAGTGAGGTCATGGAACCTATACTGATTAAAGAAAAGGAAGTGCTTGCTGTCTTACATCAAATAAAGATGGATAAATACCCAGGGCCTGACAAGATATTCCCTTGGACCTTGAGGGAGTCTAATGTAGAAATTGCAGGGGTCCTGGCAGAAATACTTAAAATGTTCTTAGTAATGGGTGTGATGCCAGAGGATTGAGGGTAGCTCATGTTTTTTTTTCTGTTCTTTAAAAAAAAATCTCAAAAAGTAACCCTGGAAATTATAGGCTGGTGAGGCTGACTTTGGAAGATTTTCTAAGAGATCAGATATACCATTATTTGGATAGCATTAGACTGCTTAGAGATAGATGACATGGCTTTGTTTGTGGTAGGTTGTGTTTAATTAATCTTACAGTTTTTCGAGGAGGTTACCAGGAAGGTTGATGAAGGAAAGGTTGTGAATGTTGTCTACATGGACTTTAGTAAGGCCCTTGACAAGGTCCTGCATGTAAGGTTAATCAGGAAGGTTTAGACACTAGGTTATTCATGGTGAAATAGTGGTTCAATGCAGCAGAAATGGAATCATAAATTCAAGCAGAGCAGCAGGGGAATTTACAATTAGATTTCTCAATGGGATTCAACAATATGTGCTGGGTTCAGATATCAAAATAAATCATATTTTCAGGTGTTCAGATCACTCATGTTCAGTTCTCATATGGGTTATGGATCAATTTTTTTTAAAAATTACTCGTATGTATTCTTTTTGACTCATGTCCGGAAGGGAAGGAAATCTGTCATACTTTGCTGTGGTTTTACATTATATCCAGGTCAATTTTCAAACACTCAGAAATGTTCCAGAAGCCAAAAGAAATTAACTAATACCTAACGTAAGGATAGGGATAGTCCTTTTAAATGTTCCTTGAGGTACATCCTTGCTATTGAACATCTGTTCAAATATATGCAGTTTAAAAAAGGAGAGTAAATGAAGCATTGTGTGCCTACAGAAATAATGTCAAATCAGCATCGCCTGCAGACTGACATTATAATCTGAATGCACTGTTTACTTTTTGTCAATGTGCATCGCACATACACCCGTGCCCTTAAATATATGGGTTCCAATATAATTCACCCCAAAATGTTGCAAGTCAACATTCTCAAATTTTATAATTTTACTGCATATTTTCTGGGGTTTTTTTTTCTCTGAAGAAACATTTTTTAAATAAATCAGAATATTTTGGAAGTTATATTTAAAGCCATACCTGTGTGAGAGAGAAAAAAACATTTTAAATATTTCAGATCTATGGCCTTGCAGAAGAAATGGAGGAAGTTACACAATATCTGTAGCACAGAAACACACATACACTCAGCTGGTCAATATTATGTAAAAACAAGCACAAAAGCAGAACAGAAGACCGTTTTCATCTCGATGCGGGTGGGGGGGGGGGGGGGGGGCGGGAATCCTTAGTGCTGTTGAGGGTCAGATATTAGCCAATTCTGAGGAGGTGTCAATTGACAGAAATCTAAACACTACATTGTTACTCTGAGGTGGGGGTGGGTAAATTGAATTAGGTCACAGATCAGCATTTTTCATTCAATGTAGGATAGACTTGTAGTACAGTAGGGGCAGCTTGGCCAAGACGAAGATGCTGATATTGGGTTGCTTAATCATTCTAGCACAGGGGTGTCAAACTCAAATTCACAGAGGGCCAAAATTAAAAACTTGGACTAAGTCATGGGCCAAACTAAATATTTATTGAAAATTTTCAACAACATCTGCATGTTTTCTCTTCTTTCAACATATGTAATGTTAAACTTTTTCTTATTAAAAATTGGATTGTAACATGAGTTTAACCTGCCATTTTGGCAGGTAATCTATCAATGTACAGGCCAATTGGTGGATAAAATTTTTTTTAAAACTTCATGGGTAGGCAAACCACCTCGGAAGTGGGTTTTCTACCCATGTACACGCACCGTGCAGCTGCTGCTGGTAAATTTGGAAGTGATTGATGGCTGCTTGGGTAAAGAATGACATCAGCAGTTGCTTGTAATGGCTGTTTTCCTTACCCATAATCCCGCATGCCATTGAAACGCCAGAGCAGATTGAGCAATGTAGGGTATTATGGGTAGGAAGGGTGGCAATTGCTCCTGCCCCATCTCCACTCCCTGTCAGCCCACTCTACTTCTTCAATGGCCCACTCCATTCCCCTGACAGCCCACTCCACTCAGCCGCTGGCCCGACAGCATTCCATTACAGCCCTGACAGCATTCCGACTCCACACTCGCCCCAGCCCCAACAGCACCTTCTGCCCCCCCCCCCCACCCTGCTCTGGCCGCTTACCTTTTGGAGGCCAACACAGGGAACAGAGGATTCCCCATCCCCACTCCGCTTCTACTATAATCTCTTCATTCCCTGTCTCCTTTCGCAGACATGATATATTCTACCTAGTCCCTTGTCACATCCAAATTAAACCTTTTTTTTGGTCTGGATTCCTCCCCCACTAGTTGAATATTGAGACTTTCTGATCCTGCTTCTGCTTTTTCTTCTTTTTTTTTCTTGAAGAAGGATTCAGGCCCAAAACGTCAGAGATATATCCTTTTCTCTTATAGATGCTGGAAAGACTGGCTGAGTTCCTCCAGCATCTCGGTGTTTTTACTACAGCAATTTGCATGCTAATGGTCGGAAACTGTTGAAATTTAGAAGTGAAATGTTTCTGCAATTGCACAAGGGCTTGATAAGATTGTTGATAATTGTGCCCAATTTTGATCTCCATCTGAGGAAGGATGATCATTCTATAGCCAAAGTACCATGAAAGTTCACCTGTCTTCTCTCCTTATTCTTACAGATTGGCCAGGAAGGATTTGAAGTATCTAGTTGAACTGAAGAGAGCACTTATAATCTTCATGACATATTGTTAATGTCACTTGCTTTGAGAACATTTATTCCTCCCTCTATAACAGATTCTATGCTAATGAAGTATAACAAGCTTAATTCTTTGGATAGAAATTTGATGGCTTAAGTTTGAAACTATCTAAAATATAGCATTACAAAGGCTTTCATCAACAGGGTGGAACATGTAGTGAGGCAATTAGTGCCAGCAACTCAGTTTTGACTCCATTATGAACTGTAAGGAATTGTTCTCTTTGTCTGTGTGAGTTTTCTCATGTGCTCTAGTTTCATCCCACCCTCCAAAAACATGTCGCTTGCAGGTTAATTGGTGTATTTGGGAGCAAGTGCTTATGGGCCAGAATGGCCTATAGTAAAATTATAGGGAAGCTTTGCTTCTTTTGTTTGGTTCAATTGGAACTATTCTTGTGGCCCCAAATGGTGTGAAGGAGGAGGTGTGGGTGCAAGTGGAGTATCTCCTGTGTTCACAGGGGTAGGTGCTGAGGTGGTGATTGGTGGGAAGAAAGGATGGGCGAGGGAGTCATGGAGGGAGCAGTTCCTGTGGTGAGGGAAGGAGAGAGGAATGTGTCTGGTGGTGGGATCATGTAGTAGATGGCAGGAATGGCAGAGGATAATGTTGGATGTGGAGGCTGGTGGGGTGGTAGGTGAGGACAAGGGGAATCCTGTCCTTGTTGCATATGAGGGCGGAGAGGGCCAGGGCAGATGTGCGGGTAATGGATGTTATGCAGGTGAGGGCTGAGTTGATGGTGGTAGAGGGGAAGCCACGTTGTTTGAAGGAGGACATCTCTGATGATCTGGCATGGAAGACTTCATCCTAGGAGCAGATGCAATGAAGACAGAGGAATTGAAAGAAAGGAATGGTATCCTTACAGGGGAAGGTGTGAAGAGGTGTTGTCAAAGGTAGCGGGGGAGTTGGTGGGTTTGTAGATGTCAATCGAGAGTTTGTCTCCCAAGATAGACAAAGAGAGTTCAGAAAAAGGGAGAATTTTGCTAGATATAATATAGATCAAGTGAATTTGAGGTCAGAATGGAAGTTGGCAGCAAAATGGATAAAGTCAACGAGCTTATCATGGGTGCACGAGGCAACACCAAAGCAGTTGTCGATGTAGTGGAGGGAGAGTTGAGGGGCCTTGCCTATGTAGGCTTGTAGCATGGATTGCTCCACATACTGAACAAATAGATAGGCATAGCTGGGCACATGTGGGTACTCCATGGCTATCTCTTTGACTTGGATACAGTGGGATGAATCAAAGGAGGTAACGACAGGTTTTGCCAGCTGGAGGAGGGTGATGGTGGAGAGGGACTGGTAGAGTCTGTTGTTGAGAAAAGTGAGTTAACTCTGCGTTTCTTCTCCTCGGATAGAATTAGAATTTATTGTCATGAACATATTACAAAATTCATTGTTTTATAGTAGTATCACCATGTAAAGATTGATATAAACCACCTTGCAAAATAAATAAAAATAGTGCAAGAAAAAGTCAAGGTAAGGCAGTGTCTGTGGTTCATTTTCTATTCAGGAATCTGATGGCAGATGGAAAGAAGCTGTCCTTGTGCCACTAAGTCCTTGTCTTCAGGCTCCTGTACCTTTTTCCTGATGGTAGCAGCATGAAGAGGGTATGGCCTGGGTAGTGGGAGTCCTTGAAGCTAGAGGCTGGTTTCTTAAGATGCTGCTTCTTGTAGATGTCCTCGATGGTGTGAAGACTGATGATGGTGATGTCTCAGGTCGAGTTGACAACCTTCTGGAGTTTTATCTTGTCCTGATCTTTGGCACCTCCATACTAGACAGTGATGCAACCAGCCAGTATGCTATCCATGGTACACCTGTAGAAGTTTGAGAATCTTTGGTGACATACTGAATCTCCTCAAATCTTCACAGAGTATAGCCACTGGTGAGCCTTATTCATGAATGCATTGACATGGATGCTACAGGACAGATCCTCAGGGATGTTGACACAGAGGAAGTTGGTGGCTGACCCTCTTCAAAGCTGGGCCCTTGATGAGGAATGGTTCGTGTTCTCCTGACTTTCTCCTGAAGTTCATAATCATCTCCTTGGTTTTGCTAACACTGAGTGCAAGGTTGTTGGTGTAACACCATTCAACTAGATGATCTATCTCCCTCTTGTGCGCTTTCTCATTGCCGTTCGTGATTCCGCCAACATGGTTTCCAAGATTTTTTTTCTTTTTATTGCCTTCTGCTCAATTTTTGTTGAAGGCCTGTATAGCATTTGAATGGAAGGGCTTGTAATAGTATTCCAATGAGTCCTTACTATGAAAATAGATTCTGTGAGCATCAGCAAAGAATGGTGAAAATTGAAATCTGTATACGTGGATGCATGATACATTAGTTAATGTTTATCTTTCATCAAGGTTACCAAAATTGATTAATTGGTCATTCATATAATTTGTTGTCTGAAAACTTTTGACTATCTTCAAAACAACAGTGACCATTAAAGAATGGACTGCAAAATTACTTTGGACACAAATAAACATTTGTTTACTTAACTCTATTAAAATGTATATTTTGAACAAACATACTTCACACTCTTCCCTTAATGCCAGGAAGTTTCTTGCTTCCAACCTAATCCTAAAAAGCTAACATTGTTTGAATCCAAAACCTTATATACTACCTGGTTGATATCAGGTATTCCTTTTTAAGATGATTGAACTACTTAATTACAAAGGGCACACAAATTTATTTTGTGTTTTTATGTTCACTCAAATCAATGTTAGGGCATTGTAATAGTAATTCACAATATCTACCTGGGACAAGGGATTGCAATGAAAGCATATGGCATCTTTGGAAATAAAGAATTAATGAAGATTCTCCAAATTTTGCGGCCTATCATATTCATGAGCCTTCCCAGCGTACTTCAGGTCACTGGTATGTGATTCAGTGTTTTCTGGACATGTGCTGGGTTTTGCAACTTCCTCAAAAGTTAGATCATGATCAGAAGAAATCATTTTCTCATATTTAATCACAACGGATACAGCATCCTCTTCAATCTTCTCAACATGTGGGTTGATGGCCTTTACAATAAAAATCTGGTAAAAAGGATAAATATTAATTTAAAATCAGAGTACTGATATATTTAATGCTAATATACATGTTAAGTTTGATTAAATACTCTGCTGTGCATCATCTTTGGAGTTATTTAATGTCATATTTTCATTACATTTCTGTGGAAGTTCCAGTGCTTTGGAAGATGGCAGGTTAATCAGGCATGGGAGAGATTTCATAATATAGGAGAAACTCTGTTATCTCAAAATTCCATGCTTACAGCTCATTTGAAACCATATCAACTTGGAGCAGTCATGAATGCCAAACTCACCCAGCATAAGAAAATGCTTGGTGCATCATAAGCCTCCAAGTCAGTTCATGTGCAATGTCAAGGAGCACAAACTTTGCAAACAGATTGGTTTGGAGCATATCCTTTCTCATTCCTTTAGAACAGTGATTTTCAAACTGCCTCCCCCCCCCCCCACCCAAACTCACATTCCACCTTAAGCAATCCCTATGCCATAGGTTCTCTGTGATTAGTAAGGGATTGCTTAAAGTGGAATGTGAGTGGAATGGGAAGGTTAAGAATCACTGCTCTAGACCTAATTGTTACTGAAATATTTTGCTTGAGAAAAATTGTCAATGGCCCATTTCCTTTGGAGTTAATAAACCATGCACATAATGAGTCAATTAGGCAAGATTAAAAAAGAGCTTTTCAAACTTTTTCTTTCCACCCACATACCACCTTCAGCAATCCCTTACTAATCACATGGCACCTATGGCATAGGGATTGCTGAAGGTGGAATGTGAATTTAGGGGGCAGTTTGAAAACCACTACTTTAGAATGATTCTGGATCCAACTCTAATGCAGTATTTGATACATGATATCTCAGCATTATTGCATGGTAAGCAGAAATAAAGCAATATCTCTACACTGCAGTAAAAGGTCAAGATGCGTTCATCATGGCTCTGGATGTTAGTGTGCCAGAAGGTCATTCAGAATATTGGCTTGAATGATCCTTCACTGCACTCCACCAGTGCCATTGACGATGTTCTTGCTGTTGGCATTTAACTAAACAGATCCAACTGCTCTTTCTAATGATTGTTCATGACAGCATAGACAAGTTCAGCTCCAAATCAGTTTACAAATTTGCTGGGGAAACTACTGTTGCTTGCCAAATAACTGGAAATAAGTTAAAATACAGAATGGAGATTGAATACCTGGTTGGGTGGTGCCAGAACAGTCTTGTTCTCAATATCATCAAGACCATGTGGAGCCTATTGTTAATTTTAGGATGGAGAGGCCAAGGGACCTTGCACCTGTCCACTTTGATTGGACAGCGGTGGAGAGGATGAGAACATTCAGGTTCCTGGGAGTCCACATTTCAGAAGACATTTGCTGGAGCCAACTGTGAAGAAGGCACACCATTGTCTCTACATTCTAAGGTGTCTGAGGAGACTTGGCATGTTGTTGAATACTCTGTCAAACTTGTGCAGGTGCACTGTGTGATAGTACAGATTCTATCACCAATGTGTATATGTACAGATTGTAGTGTAGAATGACTGTGATTGGCTGAGAGCGTAGCCACACCTACTGGCAGGTCTTAAAGGATTGCTTCTAGCCAAACCAGGTCATTCTGGACTGGTTGACCTACTTGTGATATGCTCCAATTTTTTAGTTAATAAAAGCCTTGGTTTGGATCAACAAGTCTTTGGTTCTTTTGATGCGCTTTACACATTGTGGTAAGTATATTGACTAGTTGTATCACAGCCTGGTTTGGGAATTTGAATGCCTAAGTACGCAAAAGATTCTGGAAGGTAACAAACATAGCCAGATACATCACATCTCCCAACCATCGAATAAATTTATGTGAGGCACTGCTTCAAGAAGGCAGCCAATATCATAAAGGATCAGATCACCTTGGTCACAACATCTTCTCACTGCTACCTTTGGGTAGAAGATCAGCACCTCTAGGTTCAAGAACAATGTATTGTCACCAACTCTTAGCTCTTACACTAATCACTGCTCTCATAACATAAAAGCACTTTATTTACACTATAATAACTGAATATCCTTCTGCCAATAGCCGACAGGTTACTCTTGAGTAAAGTGTAGTACCTGCTTAGCCTCCCAATTAGGGTCAAATGAAGCCATGGATTGTAGATGGTGGATGGGTTTTACAAGTAGATTCTACAAAATGGAATTTATGGTTATAAAACTAAAAATGTTGGGCAGATAAACTGGCTGATCAATGGCCAATGTTATCCATCTAGTTTGGACACTGCAACTGAAGAATGCAAAGGGAAACCACTTCAGTATTTTTCCCTTGTATAATCATGAACTCAGCATCGACTATGGTCTCAGCTCAAAGAAGGAGCCTTCACTGAAGGAGAAGAGGAGAGGCAACAACTACAATTCAGAGGGTTAGAGAATGTGATGGATGGAGAGAGATGATTGCCCATGCTGAACGGCAAGGCACCTAACGATGATGAACTGAATATTAATTATCTATTTTTATGTACTTCCTTTTTTTTAAATTCAGTCAAGTATACCATTGTAGTTGTTTTTGTAGATTTTTTAAATAATGTACTTGTTTGGCTACAGAATAATTTTGATGCATATGTACAATATGTATGACAATAAACTCATTGTCATTATCAAGATGCTTTTGTCAGAATTTGGACCTGATAAACTCTGCACTCATTTTCTTTATCCAACAAAGTAGTTTTCATGGTAATTCATTGAAATTCAGACACCTTTCATCAGCTCATTAATAGATACAAGAGTGCATAAATCTGAATACTTGATAGTTCTATGCAATATTGCATCTGTTAATTTCTTAATTTAATTCAGCATGCTGAACATTCCAGGTTGCAATTGATTTTGGTGAGGATGTTATTTTTAAAGCACAGATGTCAAGCCTTTAAAAAATATTTATAAAAGGAATTGTTCTCTGTGAACGTCTCTTTATTTATGGTCCTTGTTAAATTGCTATTTGCTTATTCTTCCAGTGACAAATTTCCACCAAGGTGAACGCTTATCAATCCACTGATATTTGAGAGTCACTAGTGTGTGAAAATTCTTTAAGAAAGGTCAAAATCCACTTGCACAATCCCCAGCAGTCTTCTAAAATTTTAAACAAGAAGAAAAAGCTCCATCAACCTCAAATTGAATTGGTCCACCTCTAGTAACACTCTCCCTTTCCTCAATCTCTCTGTCTCCATCTCAGGAGACAAACTCTCAACAGACACCTTCTACAAGCCCACCAACTTCCTCAGCTGCCGCTTCAAACTCTGTCCGTGTAAGGACTCAATTCCCTTCTCTCAATGCTTCTGTCTTTGTCTTATCCTCTCCATGGATGAGGTCTTCCATGCTAGATCTTTAGAGATGTCCTCCTTCTTCAAACAATGTGGCTTTCCCTTTACCACCATCAACTTGGCCCTCACCCACATATCCTCCATTACCCACATATCTGCCATTATCTATAACTAGATATATATTCCCCTCTCCTCCCCCTCTCCACTTTCTGCAGGGATCACTCCCTTTGTGATTTCCTTGTCCACTCCTCTCTCCCCACCAATCATCCCCTTGGCACCTGTGACCACAGGAGATGCTCCACTTACGCCCAAATATTGTGTGCCCCAATCAGCCTTTCTAAGTGAAGCAACAATTCACTTGTCATTTACTGTATCTGGTGCTCCCATTGTGGACTTCTCTACATGAGATTGAATTGCTGAGCACCTTAGCTCTGTCCACTATAATAGTGTGGCTCTCCCAGTGGCTACCCATTTCAATTCCCCATCCATTGCCTTGCTGACAAGTCTGTCCATGGTCTTATCCATGCCAGACTGAGACCACCCACAAATTGGAGGAAGAACACCTCATCTTTCGTCTGGGCTCCCTCCAACTAGATGGCATTAACATCAACCTCTCTGGTTTCCGTTAAACCACTCACCCCCTTCTTCTTACCCTTGTTGCTTTTCTCCCACCTGTCTCTTTCCTTTCACAGAATCTCCTTGTATAATTTCCAATTAACACCTTTTGTTGGTCTAGACTCCTCCCCTGGCCAGCCTTCAGACTCTTTACTTTTATGCCTATCTGTTCTTTAGTTCAGTCCTGAAATGTTGGTAATTTATCTTTACCTCCCACGGATCCTATGAGTCCAGCTGAGTTCCTCCAGCATTTCTAAGCATTTTTACTACAATCACAGCGTCAGCAGACTTGTTTCACTTCAGAGTGAAACACATGTTGAAACAGGAATCAACAGAGATGAATCACTATTTAACCTCTAATCTGACATAGCTAGTTCTTTCCTGTGTGATGAAATATTTGGAGATGTTTTTGGGAGATAAAATGGTAAAATTAGAGTAGGTTACATACATACACACATTTAAAATAGATCTTATTTGAAATACTGAAGAATTCATATTCAGTGACTTTACACAATGTATGGAGAATGCTATGCACATTCCACAAGTAGGTGCAGGTGCTAATTGAAATTATGTGTTTGTTTACCTAAAACAACAGATGGGAGCAGAAGACTGACTCCCTCCTATTGTTTGCTGGAGAAGGAGGGGGTTTTGCAAGTGGGAGAGAGAAGGACATGTGGCTGGCAGTTTGAATCTGAGATGGAGAGAGAGAGACACTCAACTGTAACAGTGTCAGCCAGGAGAAGCTTGTTGGAACTGAAACAGAAGCTCCAGAGTGGCAGATGGCTGGAAGTGCTATCTGTCTGATGTTTTTCTTGGAATAAGGGAAACAGAAAGGAACTCTGTGCTAGCCTGAAAGAAAGAGGTTATCATCTGGAGAACCCTGATGGGGGAAGTTTCATCAGCAAGACATTGAGGTGACTAATGGTTATACCTCAGTTGTGGAAATCCTGGAACAACACATATATCTCTCTCTGCAAACCTACGAGAACCTTCCTGAGCGGTAAACATTTACCTTTCGAGCACTAAACCCTGGTGAAGTTTATACATGTTAAATTCTGTGCACAGTATAAGAAGTATCTACAACCAGAGAACTTGGAAGAAAGAGAAGTAAGATTGATCTGTGAGCCAAATAACTTTTCTTAAATTTACACACACGTTACATACATGTGCACTTAGAATTAGAAGGGGGTTAAGTTAGGTTAGTTAAGTTAATAGAGATAAGTTAAAGTTTGATTCTGTTTTCATATTTAAAGATAATTAAAAACAACTTTGTTTAAGTAATTACTTGTCGTGGTGAATATCTATTGCTGCTGGGTTTTGGGGTCCTTTGGCCTTGTAACACCTGCAACTCAACATTATAGAATCTCAACTGGTTGCACATGTTTTTCTCACTGCTCTTTGTCACATTATCACTGCTTTACACTGTTTTCAAAACTTGGATATAGAGTGGGAACAGGTCATGTTACAAAGATGCAACACCATTGTAAACAATGATTGTATTAACAAACTAAAAATTAAAGATTACAGGGACAGTTAAAGCACTTACCAAAGATTTTGGCAAGACTAATTCCTTCTGAAAGAGCTTCCAGAGAAGGTTAATAGTTGAAAATCCCAAGATAATTGTAATCACAGCGAAAAGGATAATTAATATATCTAGAGGGGGAAAAAACCCAGAATCACTCTTTTAAACTGCTGTAAGAAACTTTCTGAAAAAAAAAATTGGAATAGGATTATTGTCTAAGTAAAATGTGATGTAAAGTGCTGAATACAACTGTTACCTTGGGGAATTTGTAAGCATGGCATTAAATTAAAATGTTAAATTACATATATGTTGTATACCATGTTTAAATGAAAAGATAAATAAATTCTAACACTTTACAACAGTTTATCACCATAAATGCAAATACATGTGGAACAATATTTGGATGTCTCAGATTTTAGCTGGTAAATTTGTTGGTCAGTTGAGCTACTGTGTCAAACAGCTGAACTCAAATTTACGATGGATTTTGAGAACTTGATTGATTTCTTCGTATTTATACCTGCAAATGTATCCTAAGCCAGGTTTGCTAATCTAATAATTTCAGTTGAAATTTTACAGCTGAACCTGAATTAAAATATATAATAGGGTGAACGGCCAGCATCTTTTATTCAGGGTGACAGTAGAAAATATCAAAGGACATCTTATAAAGTGAGAGGAGGAAAATTTAAGGCAGAAGTCAAGGGTATTTTTTTCCATGTAGAGAATAGTGGATGCACAGAATGAATGGCCAGGGGTGGTGGTACAATAGGGATTTTAAAAAACTCTTAGACAGGCACATGGGTGTAAGAAAATAGAGGGTTATGAGCGTGAAGTAGCAAAGGTTTTGATTGTTGAGTAGGTTTATATCAGTTGGTACAACAGCAAGGACCGAAGGACTTGTACTGTGGTGTTCTATGTTCTAAAATTAACTGCATGATAATTAGCATAGTGAAATGCAACAGGTCAGATGTTGTTTAGAGACTAAAAGATAATGGATAAGTAACTGACATGTACTAACATCATAATAAAAAAAAATATTGAGAAACTAATGCAGTCTGTTTTCTTGTTTTATATTTGTCATGCTATCTGTACTTTGTTCAGGCTATAATTAATGTAAAGACATCATATGCAAAAGGTCAAAAAGATGAGGCCTTAGTAAGAATTATTTTGACTGTTTGAAACTATCTCTGATGAGAATGGCAGTAATTTATTGAACTGGATCTATAGGTAAAATGGACAGGGATTCCCATATTTCAATGGCTGTTGAATAGCACCAATTAGCAGTCAATAAAAAATTCAATTCAAACAATGTTGTATTCTTGGCCTCATTACCTTGTAGGTTTAAGAAATGAATTTTGAAGCATTTTTGCTTTGACCATTCTGCTTTCATTTTCCATTGTTCTGAATTCACTTGAGCAGACACACATAAAGTAACATTTGACCGTGTTACATTAAATTTCCATCTTGATCTTTTTATTGAACAATTTGCCTTAAATTTAAAATAAGAGAATAAGATTACAAGGTCATTCACTTTAATATTTAATCTAAATATTAATTTGTATGGTGTTTGTATGTTCCAGTTACTCTATTTATAAGAAAGAATTCAATTAAAAAATACATTAGTAGTTTTGGTAGAAAAACCAAAGATTGGAATGTGGAATATGGAAATTCAGGAAATTTGAAATTAAACTGAAAATGCTGGAAAGACTCAGTAGAGCAGTGGTTCTCAACCTTTTTCTTTCCACTCACATACCACTTTAAGTAATCCTGCGCCATTGGTGCTGTGATTAGTAAGGGATTGCTTAAGGTGGTATGTGAGTGGAAAGAAAAAAGTTGAGAATCACTGGAGTAGAGTCTGAGGAGAGGGAGAAAGAGGGGAGGGAGGAAGAGAGTGAGAGAATTAATAGGCACTTTCAAGCAGGGAAAACACCAGTTTGTAAAGGCGGAGGTTCTTCGCTCTTATGCCTAAAGATGTACCTTTCTGAATGCGCCGTGGGCCAGTTCTGCGGTGCCGAGTCTGACCCTTCTTGGGGAAGGACCTGAATTTACAGCCGCTGCAAGCAGATTGTTAGGGTTGGGCTGATGATGCCATCAGCCCACAACCCATCTCCCCACTCATCCTCCCTGGCACCCGCAGGGGAGGCGGGTGGGAATCTTTGGGACAGCTGGTGCAGGCTGTGACAGCCTCACCAGGTGACTCTCTGTGGCTCAAAAGTGGCAGATCAATGGCTGTCTTCCCTACCCAGAATCCCCCATGCAGCTGGAACTATTCTGGGAACTACAGAGCAGTTCCACCTGCGTGGGGGATTATGGGTAGGGAAGACAGCCATTGCTCTGCTGTGTATTTATGATGGTGGTGCTATGGCACCAGTCGCCCCACCTCCATTGGCTCCGGAGGGTGCTATCAGGTGCCTCTCAATATGAATGGAATGCTGGAACAGCCTTTTAGGGCTGCTGTCTGAAAGGCAAGCTTTAAGTTTTCAATCCACTCTTGTAGCCGGCCTCCAGGAGGAGGCCTGACCTGAAATGGGCTTGTTGCAGTATGCTTGGAGTGAGTGGGCAGAACCAGTGCTAACAGCTCCTGTCTTGTGACAGCTAGATTAAACAGCCTCCTATCTACTGGCAACTAGCCACTAGGCATAGTGACTCAGCAGTGCTTCGTTGGCTGACAACTTCAGGTGTGGTCTCGCTAATTCAACATGATGGGCTATGAGCAGATCTGCCACATCCTACTAAATCAAGTCAATGACATTTCATGAACAGTGACAACACCAACAATAGCATTTTGCACAGAGTGAATTGTTTCATTGTACAGTACCTTACAGCAGTCATTATCGTGCCAAAATTAACACAGACATACGTCACACATCAGAACAGATGACCAAATCTTGATCATAAAAGTTGGAGAAGACAATAGAAAGGTAGATAGGTATAGCAACAGAACTCTGAGCATTAGGCACTGCACTAGTGAAGTGAGGCCAGAGACAGAACTCTAGACTTTTAAGCCATATTAACTTATAGAGCTAACAAGAGATTTGGAAATTAGAATGTGAATTTTAAAGCCTCTGCTGGACTGAGATCAATTTACATTTGTGAATACAGGCGATGAATGAAAGGAACTTGGTGAGAGTTAGCAAACGGAAAGAAGATGTTTGAATGAATTCAAATTTAAAGAGGTTGCAAGGTGAGCTGCCATATGCCTTTGTATTATAAGCAAATTTGGCTGCAGAACACTTCATCCAATTCATCAGTACAAGTTAAAAGTGGCTGAGGCCCCAGTTGACTGACTCCAGTGACATCCTGCTAGTTACGGATTCCGATATGAAAATGAGCCATTTATCTTGGTTCCCTCTTTTCTGTTAGATTGTCAAGTTCCATATCCATTCCAATATATATTGTCTATAGCCCTATAGATAACTTTATATTTGCTGGAAATCCAAGTATATAACTATTGGTTTCACTCAATTTCCCTCAACATAATTTCTCTTTCATAAAACCATGTTGGCTTTGCTTATGGTCTTATAAATTTCTAGGTGTCCTGTTCTTAATGCCTTAATATTCAAGTACTTTCTCAAGGATAGATGTTATGCTAACTGAACTATAATTTCCTGTTTTCTATCTTTTTCTGGGAAATGTTGATAAACTACCACTATCACATCCATTTTCTTTGCCATCACTTTTTTTAAAAGACCATCAGATGTAAGCCATCAGATTCATGGGACATATTAGCCTTAAGACAATTGGGGGAAGCAGCATGGTAATTTTCAGTAAAAGAGCTAGGTGTCAACCATCTAACCTTACTTCCAGAGTTAAATACAGATGATGAATAAGGTAAGACAACTAAAGAATTCCTGCAGACATTCCACCCTTGACCAATTTTAGGCGTGTTTTTTTTTTGGAATACAAAATCCATGGGAAAGACTCAGGAGAAATTCACAGTGGTAAGTGGGTCAAAGATTTGAGTCTAGAGTCTCTATTAATTTTATTTTTAATAATGAAGTAATGAGTATCAAGTGTACTTTACACACTTAAATAATTTCTAAGAGAATTTAAAAATGAGGATTTTGGTATTTCATGTTCTGAAGGGCTTCAATAAATGGGGAAAACTGTTGCCACTTCTGGCAAGCCTGAAACTATAATGCAGATGTTTACAATAGAAACAAGACAGGAATTGCTTAGCAGGACAAACAGCATCTTTGGAAGTAAAACAAAATTAATATATTAGGCCAATCCTTTGACAAAAGAGGAAAAAAAAATTAGGGATATTAGAAAAATTAAACTAAATCAGGGGAAAGAAAATGAAGAGGGGAGAAAAAAAAACTATGGGTCTGCAAAAGTGTGATGTACTGGGAGAAATAAGGAAACTTAAGGTAGATCTGTGGCAATTTTAAATGAGCATAGCAGAAATATTATTTGAAATTGTGTCTGGAAGTCTAGTCTATAATAGACTGGATTGAAGAATGAAGAGCTGATTCTGGAACTATCATTGTATTAGGCAGAGAAAAATAATAAGCGCAGAGAATTAACGTGATAGATAATTGGAAGCTGTAGGTTATGTATGGAGGTGTATTGCCCAAAGATTAAGACAATGGCTACTTAAAAATGGTTTTTATTTTCTTAATACATAATAATATCAATAATTAACTTATTACTATTAATTTAACCCCTTCTAATTCTAAGCGCCTGTGTATGAAATGTTTATGTTTCAGGAAAGTTCTTTGTTTCACTGTTGAATCGTTCACTTGTCACTTCTCCGTGTTCACTGGTATCAGGCAATCTTCCATACAGTGCACAGAATTTAACATTGATGTTCTTCACCAGGGCCTGGCGCTTTAACTTAAATTGTTACTGCTCAGGAAGGTGGTTGTTGGTTTCAGAGAGATATTCGTTGTTCATTGGACACACACAAACTGATCTCCTTCTATCACATAGAGAAACTTGGCCCCTTGTGGGTCTTTCTAAGAGAACCTCTTCTTCCAGGTTACCACTAAGAGTTCTTATTTTACCCCTATTTCAGGAGAAACACATTAACCAGACACAACTTCTGTAATTGACTACAAAGATTTACCGTAAATATTCGAGTATAATGCAAAAAGTTTTGTACCGAAATTCGAGCTCAAAGTAAGGGGTATAATACACGGGAGTAAAATTTATTTTTTTTTCTGCCAGTTTTAACGAGAAGTAAGATTACCAGCAGCCGCCTACGTTGACAGCAGGCCGACTGGGGGGAGGGGGGCAGGGGGAGAGATGGCAGCACGATTCAGGTGAGTGGGCGGAGAGACGGCAGTGCGACTTGGGAGGGCAGAGAGACACCAGCGCGAATCGGGCGGGCGAGGGGGGGGTCGTATTATACATGCGAGTAAATTTTTCCCCCTTTTTCCCTTCAAAAGGGGGGGATCACATTTTATATGAAATGCATTATACACAAATATTTGCGGCATTATAGAGGCTGAACTCAGAACTCTAAACCCATCTTGAAATGGGGTCTTGAAGCAGGTCTGCAAACTTGCAGTCTTCAACACCAACTGCTGCTGAATCTCTCAGTCTCTCTCCCCCAAAGAATAAATAGGCTTTTTCAGGTGCATTGTGCGCTAAGAATGCACCTGAAGAAGCAGAAGCGGCCCTTTAAATTGCCGTTCAGTTGGCACCATTTAAAACCCAGTGCTGGACACCTGAAAGGACAGCTGCGCTGGGATGCGCATCTGAGCGCATTCCGGCTCCTGTCCCTTGGGCTGTCAATTCAGGATGGCTGGGCTGTCAGCGCGAGATGTCCATACGCTGATCCTGCTGCCCCGCCCTCTCCCCACTCACGGGGCTGGCGGGAGAGAAGGAGGCTGGAGTGGCCGGCGAGTACAGTGCTCGAGTCAGGTACCGGCATTGTTCCGGCCAGCCCCATTTTACCCCGCCGGCCGTTCTAGCCCGGGGACGGCCCTGGCATTATTCTCCCTCCCGGCCGCTCCAGTCCCCTTCTCCCCCGCCAGCCACTCCAGCCCCCATTCTCCCCTGCTGGCCGCTCCAGTCCCCGTCCTCCCCCACCAGCCACTCTAGCCCTGATGGCCCAGTCCCCTTCTCCCCCGCCGGCCGCTCTAGCCCCACAGTTCCCGCACTGACAGCCCAGCCAGCTGCCCCTGCCTCGACGTACTGCGCCGGGGGAAGGGGCAGCAGGGAGAGGAGCTGTCAGGCGCTCGCCAGCTGACTGTCATCCCAATTGCAGCCGCTTTTAGGCAGCTGCATTCAGATGGCTGGGGAGGCCACTGTGCTGCGGCGATTATCCCTCTCGGAGGGAGAGTAACAAAGTTCACCTTGCAAGCGCCTCCTGCACATTCAGGTGGCCTCCCAACAGCTGCATATTGTCAAAATATGTGGCTTTACAAGCAGGGCAATTGGCCACCTGACAGTGCCTAATGTTTTCTCTCTGTTTGCAAAACCACATGACTCATCTTGGAATACCAACCTTCAACCAGCAATTTAAATTTCTGGCACCATTCTCAACAGCAAAAGATTTTCAATGAGGACTGGGTTGTGTCCCTGACTTCTTCCTGAAGACCACAATCGTCTCCTTGGTTTTGCTATCATTGAGCGCAAGGTTGTTGGTGTGACACCACCAACGAGCTGATCTATCTTCCTCCTGTACGCTTCCTCCTTGCTATTTGTGATCCTGCCGACAACTGTGGTGTCATCAGCAAACTTGTAGATGGAATTGGAATTGCGTCTGGCTACACAGTCATGAGTAGAGCGGTGGGCCAAGCACACATCCTTGGCACCTGTGTTGATAATCAGTGAGGAGATATTGTTTCCAATTCATACTGACCGTGCTCTTCCGATGAGAAAGACCAGGATCTTGTTGCAGAGGAGGTTACAGAGGCCCAGAGTTTGTACTTCTTGACCAGCACTGAGGAAATAATGGTATTGAAGGCCGAGTGGTAGTCGATGAAGAGCAGCCACTTGTATGAATTGTTGTTTGAGGTGATCCAGAGGCAAGTGGAGAGCCAGTGATATTGCATCTGCTGTGGAGCGATTGTGATGATAGGCAAATTGTGAATACAGGTACACAATCCTTTATCTGGACATCTAAAACCCGGAAAGCTCCAAAATCCAGCAAGTGGGGAGAGAGACGGCAAGGAGAGTCGGGTGGGTGAGGGGGAGAGACCGGCAGCGCGAGGCAGGCAGGTGGGGGGGGGGGGGTGAGACCAGCAGCACGAGCCGGGTGGGGGGGGGGGGGGGAGGTGGGGCGGGAGACAGGAGCGCGACTGGAAGGGTGGATACGGCAGCACAATCGGATGGGTTTAAATCTGGCTTTCCGAAATCCAGAAAAATCCGAAAAATGGAACAAACTGTCCCCCAAGGGTTCTGGATAAAGATTGTGTACCTGTATTTTGTAATCCCCACTTACATTGAATGAGGGGACCTCTTAAAATTTCAGATAAAGTGAAGGGGCACTTGCAGCCCAGGATAGGGAGAAGGGGGTAATATCTGGTCAATACTGCATGTCCTGCACTTCAATGGGAAACTGCCAGAGAAAGTGGAGGAGATGTTGTTTTAGCTGAGGAGAGGACCAAGGTTTTGCTGAAGGATTCAGACCGCTGAAAAATGAGGGAAGATTTTGTTTTTTGTGATACCACACAGTTGGAGATGGCACAAGACAAGTAATTAAATGTGGAGATGCTGAAGTTGGTGACCTAATGCAAAACTTCTGGGAGTTCAAGAAATCAAATGGACAGGTCCATGGATAGGATGGGTTTAAAGGGATTTCGGCAAAGCATAGGCAGAAGTTGAAAGTTTAAGTCAGTTAAAGGTCATGGAATACTCAAGAGAAATAGGCACCAAATCCATAGTAATTTTTACAAATATTGTGGATAAAAGTGAAAATAAAAATATATGGGACAGATCTAGCCAGATTTTCATAAATCTGGCTACTAGCACTGGTTCTTAAAACATAAGAAAAAGCAGAAAACAATTATAACATCGCTGAAAAACTGCAGTACATTTGGACTTGCTAATTGATGTTTGATTAAGGAGATAATAGTACATACCAATTTATTGTGTCCTTTCTGCCCAACACAAATTTTACATTTAAAGTCATTGTTTACGTTCAAGCCAGTCTCGGTATTCAGTTTCTCAACACGAGGAAAAATACATTTTAAAGTAACTTGTTGTCCATGGACCATGACATCAACAGTTGGAGGACCTAATGTGGCTGTGTCAGATTAGAAAATAATACAGGTAAATAATAGTCTGAAACTTATTCAAATCTACATTTAGAAATTACAATTCACAATAAGTAGCAGAGATCCTCTGCTCATTGGGAAACTGCCCAAGCACTCCATGTATTGTTCAACTTAAAGAGGAATAATTTGTGCAAAGGAATGGCATCATTAATAGGTGCGATAATCATCTTCCCAGTACCAAGTGAATTGGAGCAATAATGTGCAATCCTCTTTCACGTTACCTATCAAAATAAGATGCAAACAAGTCAGCCAGTCACCTAGCAGACATGAATTAAAGGGCATCATATAGGACAATGATATATTGCTGTCCACAGATATTAATACTGCACATAGTTATTTTATTAGTAATCTCACCAGGTCTGAATTTGTAATTAGGGCAGGTACGTGTTTTCTGTTGCAACATGCATAATCGACATCCCCAGCGCCACAAAATTACCCTTCAAAAATATTCTGTAACCCTCAGTAATACGTAATGAAGGGGCCTCTGAAGATCCTAAAGCTGAGAATATATGTCAAAAATTGATATGATGATTTTATTCCTAGCAAAAGTGAATGTCTCTGTATTATGAAACAAATATTTGAGTTCTAGAATCTGCCCAAACGGTTCAGAAACAGGCCTTTTGGCCCAACATGTCCATGCTGCCTGTTACATAACCATTTCCAGCACTTGCCATTTAGCTTTCTCTGCCTTGATAATTCAATCACTTGTTCAAATCTCATCTTGGGTTGTTTAAGAAGTGAAATCTAAATGATTGCAAATTGGACAAGAAGATTCATTTTTGATTCTTAACCCTACAATTGGATGATGCAGATCTAATGCAACTATGCTTAAGGCATAACATAATTAATTTGTCATTAATTTGTAATCATCCTAGAACTTTGTTTTGAACGATAGGAATGAATCAACCTGGGTCTTAATGTGGTCAGGTCAAAGGAGATGATGGTGGACTTCAGGAAAACCAGGGATGACCACCCTCCAGTGCACATTTATAGCTCAGTAGTGGAGAGAGCAGGGAGAATCAAGTTCTCTGGAGTCAACTTAAGAAGTGACCTATCCTGGACATGCATCTTTTCCCTTGTCAGGAAGGCACAACTGCAACTGCACTTCCATAGAAGGCTGAGGCGGGCAAAGTTACAGACCACCATTCTATCACCTTTTCACAGGAGTTCTATCGAGAGCATTCTGGTTGGCTGGTTCAGTGTGGTATGGATTGTTGTAGAGTATTGGATCGGAGGACAATCCACAGGACCATAAAAACAGCAGAGGAACACTGAGGACTCCCTCTCCCTTATCAATGTGATTTACTGGGACTGTTGTTAAAAAAGTGGTCATAAAATCAGTAAGGTCCTTTCACAGCATCTTCCAGCTACTCCCATCAGGAAATAGATACAGAAGTATTAGAGCCACCACTAGCCCGAGGAACAGCTTCTTCCCAGGGGGAGTGAGAATGCCAAATGACTAATAAACTGCCAAAACAACTCTCTGAGCTTTCACTAGTTATTAAGAATATTTATTTTAAATGTACTTAGTTTAGTTTATTTATATAGCACATTTAAAACAATTCATGTTGACAAAAGTGCTGTACAGATCATAAATTCCATCTCAACTTAAGCAGCTATTTAAAGCGCAGTATAAAACGGGAACCCAAGGTTTAGAATTTACATAGAACATTGTAACAATCAACAATCACCTCAAAACACTTACGAGTAAAAATACAATTTCAGCCTGGATTTAAAAGAGTTAAAGGAAAGGGGTGATTTGATGGAGGGAGGCTGCAATAGCTAAGGCGTGATCTCCCCTGAGTATGCGATTTGAGTGCAGAACAATCAAGTGTTCTAAACTGGCCAATCTGAAGAGTCTTGAAACGGAGTAGGTCATAAGGAGATTGGTGATGTAGGAGGGAGCTAGTCCATTGATGGCTTTGTAATCAAACTGGAGAACTTCAAAATGTATCCTGAGCCATTTTGACAACTAGAGAAGGGAGCCGAGAATAGGGGTGATATGGTCCCTCTTCTTGGCTCCTGTCAGGGGCCTTGCTGCATCATTCAGCACGTGTTGTAGACGGGATAATGACGACTGACTAATTCCCATATATAGAGTTAGAGTAATCGAAACGGAGAAAATTAGGGCATGGATGATTCTTGAGGTCTTTCAGTGACAGGAATGATTTTATTTTGGTAGTAATGCAGAGCTGGAAAAAGCTAACTTTTACTACCGCATTACATCAAGAGATTTGACGTGTGGTTTGATGAAGGTGGATTAGTTACCAAGAGTATTGCAGATAATTTTGGAGGAGTAGGGAGGGCCAAATAAGATGAATTCAGAATTGCTTTCATAAGATATGGCTGAGGGGAATCATGTCTATACTTGTCTATATGCAATATAATATAATAACTTCAATTTCCACTCTCCTTTCAGACAATACATTTTGTAATAATAACAAAAATTCTGCTTAGGACTTTTTGCCAATAATCTTAAATTGAAACAATAACTGAGACAATGCTGCCATTAAAGGAAGATGTGTCAGTGTTTGAGGAAAAGTGGCTAACACTCACCATAGTTCGGACGAATATGATGTCTTGTTGGAACAAACAAATTTCTGCAGGGATGAGGGGGTGAGATGCTTTGATTTGAATACATCTGGCCATAAATATTGGGAGCTTAGTTTCAGGATAAGAATTAAACAAGAAAAATTGTAGATGTTGGGGTCAAGTGCAATATACAAATGTTCTGGAGAAACTCAGCAAGTCACGCAGGATCTGTAGGAAGTAAAATGCAGTTGATGTTTTGGGCCTTAACCCTTCGTCAGGCATCTGGAAAAGCAGGTAGATGCCTGAATAAAAAGGTATAAGGGGAAATGAGGAAAGGAAGGGGAGAAGCGGAGGCTAACAGGTAAGAAATAGTAGGTGGATAGAGGTGGCAGGGTAGAAGGGAAAAAAGTTGGCATGTGATAGAGGAGAGGGCAGAGGGTAACTAAGAAGGAAGATGAGGGATTGGGAACTTGAAGAAGGAAGCAGAGGGGCAAGGAAAGAGAGACAAGGGGAGGGGTTAACAGAAATTGGAGAAGTTGATATTGATGCTGTCTGGTTGGAAACTGCCAAGAAGGAATACAAGATGTTGCTCCTCCAATTTGCAGGTAGCCTTAATTTGGCAGTACATGAGGCCATGGATGGTTTGCCAGTGTAGCAATGGCGTGTATATTACCACACTGACACGTTTATCTATGCTGCTACCTCTCCACCACCAGACTCCTCAACAACAAACTCAATCAGGGACTCATTTAAGGACTCTTACTTGTGCACTTTATTGATTTTTTTAAAAATTCTCTCTGTATTCCATAGTCAGTTTGTTTACATATGTTATCTGTTTAAAGTTGATTATTTGATTTCATGTGTACATTGTGTACATTTGTTTTGCACTACCAATAAGTGGTAATTCTGCCTTGCTTACAGGAAAAGGAATTTCAGGGTGGTATGTGATATCATGCATGAAAATAAATCACATCTGCCCGGATTTCCAACTTATCCATATCCTGCTATATCATTTGTGAACCTCTCAACTATCCACAACTTTGTCAATTTTTGTGTTGTTTGCAAACTTACTAATTAAACTTACATTTACATCCAAAACACTATATTACAAACAAAAGAGGTCCCAACAGTGATCCCCATGGAACACCACTGATAACTGACCTCTACTAAGAATAACACCCTTCCATTACTACCCTGTCTCTTCTACAGCCAAGCCAATTTTGAATCTAATCTACCTGCTAACTATATTTTAACAATAATCTTAAACTGGGGTTCTTAATCTTAAAATAATCTCCTGTGACAGTTTTCTGGATAATCCCAGCAAGAGGGACCTTGTTGAATGGTAATCTAAAGATGATGGCGATGTGAGATAAATAGTAAGAATGGTGTAGATAGATACTTTATAGTTGACGTGGATACAGTGGGACAAAGTTTCTGTTTCTATGCTCTATGACTAACTCTGCTAATTGAAAATATCAGCTTACCATTTTCTTTAAAAGAGAATCTGTCAGTTATAGCATAGAGTGACTCTTGAAAATATGTGGTTGCCTTGACTTTAGCATAATACGAGCTTAATGGACTCAGGTTCACGCTGAAGGCTTTAGTGACATCACAGGAATGTGATGAAATGTTTGAGCAGGGTGAAAACAGCTGCCATTGTGCAGACCTGTACAGTAAATACAAAAGTAGCAGTCATTCCTCTTTGACTTGACAAATGATAGGATGCTTGAAACAAATGCAACAAATAAAAAATACAGAACAATACGCACTGGTAATTCCTGGTTTCGACAGTAAAAAATGTTGTATCAGTTGTCTTGTCTACATAAGACCATGTTAAAATAGTCTTAAAGTTGTAAGATGTTACAGAGAGGTTCATTGGAGGAAGAAGCTCATGATCACCTGCAAAATAAATAGCATTAAAAATAAGAATAACAATGTTTGCATACCACCAACTGAAAACCTACTTAAAGGACAAATTGGGAAGCAGGCTGAGGTTACCAGAAGGAAGCAGCTTTGAATATGTGATTACAGACACAATGATAATTAAAAAATTTATAACAAACATGTACATCAAACTGCAAGAGAAAGAGAACGAGGAAACAAGCTGTCGGAACTATGAGAAATACAATAAACACGAGGTTACGCATGATACAATATAATTGGTTACACAGGCCCCAAAAGTTAAATAAATGGGACCCAACAGTATCAGATAGATGTTTTCGCTGTAAGAAGGAACAACAGTACATGCAATTTGGGCATGTGAGAAAGTGGAAAAGTTTTGGGAAGATCTAAATCAGGCATTAAATAAAATCACAAAAAGCAACATACCAAAAAATCCAGAGATCTTTCTTCTAAGTAATATAAGAACCTTTGTTGACCTCACCAAAGCCTTCGACACCGTGAGCAGGAAAGGGCTTTGGCAAATACTAGAGTGCATCGGATGTCCCCCAAAGTTCCTCAACATGATTATCCAACTGCACGAAAACCAACAAGGTCGGGTCAGATACAGCAATGAGCTCTCTGAACCCTTCTCCATTAACAATGGCGTGAAGCAAGGCTGTGTTCTCGCACCAACCCTCTTTTCAATCTTCTTCAGCATGATGCTGAACCAAGCCATGAAAGACCCCAACAATGAAGACGCTGTTTACATCCGGTACCGCACGGATGGCAGTCTCTTCAATCTGAGGCGCCTGCAAGCTCACATCAAGACACAAGAGAAACTTGTCCGTGAACTACTCTTTGCAGACGATGCCGCTTTAGTTGCCCATTCAGAGCCAGCTCTTCAGCGCTTGACGTCCTGCTTTGCGGAAACTGCCAAAATGTTTGGCCTGGAAGTCAGCCTGAAGAAAACTGAGGTCCTCCATCAGCCAGCTCCCCACCATGACTACCAGCCCCCCCACATCTCCATCGGGCACACAAAACTCAAAACGGTCAACCAGTTTACCTATCTCGGCTGCACCATTTCATCAGATGCAAGGATCGACAATGAGATAGACAACAGACTCGCCAAGGCAAATAGCGCCTTTGGAAGACTACACAAAAGAGTCTGGAAAAACAACCAACTGAAAAACCTCACAAAGATAAGCGCATACAGAGCCGTTGTCATACCCACACTCCTGTTCGGCTCCGAATCATGGGTCCTCTACCGGCACCACCTACGGCTCCTAGAACGCTTCCACCAGCATTGTCTCCGCTCCATCCTCAACATCCATTGGAGCGCTTTCATCCCTAACGTCGAAGTACTCGAGATGGCAGAGGTCGACAGCATCGAGTCCACGCTGCTGAAGATCCAGCTGCGCTGGATGGGTCACGTCTCCAGAATGGAGGACCATCGCCTTCCCAAGATCGTGTTATATGGCGAGCTCTCCACTGGCCACCGTGACAGAGGTGCACCAAAGAAAAGGTACAAGGACTGCCTAAAGAAATCTTTTGGTGCCTGTCACATTGACCACCGCCAGTGGGCTGATAACGCCTCAAACCGTGCATCTTGGCGCCTCACAGTTTGGCGGGCAGCAACCTCCTTTGAAGAAGACCGCAGAGCCCACCTCACTGACAAAAGACAAAGGAGGAAAAACCCAACACCCAACCCCAACCAACCAATTTTCCCCTGCAACCGCTGCAACCCTGTCTGCCTGTCCCGCATCGGACTTGTCAGCCACAAACGAGCCTGCAGCTGACGTGGACTTTTTACCCCCTCCATAAATCTTCGTCCGCGAAGCCAAGCCAAAGAAAAAATAAGAAGTAAAGAACTAGGCCTCGATTTGGATGAAGCACAAAAAAGATTTATTATGATAGCCTTAGCTGTAGCAAAAAAATATATAATGTCAACCTGGAAATCAGAAGAGAGTCTGAGAGTACAGCAATGGTACATAGAAATGAATAAATGTATTCCATTGGAAAAAATAACATATAATTTAAAAAATAAAGTCACATTATTCAAACAAATTTTGGAACCATACATGGAACACAACAGAGAGGGCCTACCGCAGACCTCCACCCCCTAAAATGATAGAATGAGAAGATGACGAAATGAACTGACCCAGTGTATAAAAGTAGATGACACAATTTTCTTGTTTATTTTCATTGTGTGATGACATTGTTTAATGGGTTTAATATATTGTATATGTTGAACGTTTAGTGGGTGGGGATGGGGGTGGTAAGGAGGGAGGGAAGGGAGGGGAAAAAAAGGGAAGAAAATGACACTGTGTATATTCAAGAGGGAAATGTTTGTATGTATTTTTGGTTAATATGGTTCATAATGTGAAAAATAAAAAATTATAAAAAAAATAAGAACAAGAATCCAGATTCCTGCATTTACAAGAAAAAACCTAATTTCTTTTACAATTTCATTGGTACCTACTGTAATTCCTAACAAAGGACTAATTGCATCAAAATTTTGTATTCTTGTAAAGTTTACTTAGACTGTATACAGAATTTAAATTGCTATTGAGCCCAAAGGAAAAAAAAGTGAGTTGTCTGATTTCACCCCTATATGTAATCAGGGATCACGTTAGAATGCCAAGGATAATGGGCATCACAAAGTCAGAAGTCAAATGGCAAAGTTCAAAGTTCAGGTTTGTTGTCAGAGTACATAAGAGTACATACATGACTTCACATACAACCCTGAGATTCTTTTTCTTAGGTTCAATCTCAGTTGAAGATGGGAGGAACTACTGAAATTCTAAGCCTATGTATAACATAGCCAGAACATGTATTTAGATAGTGTTTTACAAAATCTTTGAAAAATCAGCTCACCTTCATCTGGACTGAATGTCATTGTTGCCATTAACATTAAATGGGGAAAATAGATGGCTGCTTAGTGGAATGAATAAAGGATAACTGTAAATGATGCAATCTACTGGCATGTTGAATTCTTCCACTAATCCAGATCTAAAAGCATTTAAAGCAAAAAGAAATTGCAGATTCTGGAAATTAATAGAAATATTTTGAGTTATAACAAGATAAGAAATAGGAACAGAAGAAGACTGATCTGACCATTGAGCCTGCTCCGCCATCCAATGAAGGTCATTGCAGATCTAGTCTTGGGCTAACACCATTTTACAGCTCCCACCCGATACGCCTGGATTTCATTGTATGTCTATTCATAAAACAATCACCTATGGGGACAACACAGTTAGCCAGTGCTCTTACAGCATCAGGGATCAGGTCCGCCGTTTGAATCCCACACTTTCTATAAGGAGTTTGCACATTTTCCCCATGTCTACATGGGTTTCCTAAGGGTGCTCCAGTTTCCTTCCACCATTGAAAAATGCACTGGGGGTGTAGGTCAATTGGATGTGTGGGCCGAAAGTGCCGGTTACCGTGCTGTATGTCTAAATTTAAATGTTAAAAAAAATTGCTTTTCTCTGAGTTAGAGAATTCCAAAGACTCTCAAGCCTGTAAGTGACATTAATCATCTCCATCTTGAAAGGATGATCATCTGAAATGATATGTCCTTCTAGATACCCTCACAAAATAGAAACATCCTGTATCAAATATATTTCAACCAGATCATCTCTTGTTTTTAAAGCTTCAATGAGTACACACTCAAACTGTCTGGCCATTCTTAGGATGTCATCCTCTCAATCCACTTGTGAACTTTCTTTTCTGTGCCTCCAATACCAACACATCTTCCCCAAATATGGAGACCAAAACTGCTGGCAGTATTCTGGCTACAATCTCATCAACATCCTATAAAGCTAAAACAAAACTTCATTACTTTTACAGAATATTCCATAATCTGTGCAATAACTGCCAATATTCCATTAGCCTCCTTAAGTACAGTATTTTGCATTAGAGCCCACATATTCTGAAACCCCCCCCCCCCACCCTCCCCACAATGTGAAGTAACACAACATTTGTAGTCTCGCTCCAGGTAGCAAATGTCTGCTGCCTTTTCAGTATTTATTTTTTCTCCTAGCACGATCATAGATTTTACCAGAGTATTTTGGGGCATTTGTTCAGCAGGAGTGCATTAGAAGGCACATGTTGATCCTGCTCAGTGTTTCTTTCTTCCTCAGCCTTTCGACCCAGCATCTCCTGCCCTAAATCTTACAGTCATAAAATGAATGAGGCTGGTGTCTCTTGGCCTTCAACTCACCTTTTATCTCAAGGTCCTGGGCATCTGTACACACAGAAGTGCTCGAGAAATTCAGCAAGTTATGTAGCATCTAAGGAAAGCTATGGAAAAATCGCTGTTTTGGACTTGAGCCCTCTTCAGATGTGATTTTTAACATACCTGAAGAATGGCCTAAAACATTGACTGCCTATTGGTTTCCATGGAAGTTGTGTGATCTGCTGAGTTCTTCCACCACTTTTGTGTACTGCACCAGACCTGGACATCTCCAGACTTCTTGTTTGCCTTCTTGGGCTTCTGTAGTCTGAAACACAATTTGGCTCCTGAAATGTGGTGAATAGCAGCTCGCAGGATACAAGTTACCATAGAGGACTGAAA
This sequence comes from Narcine bancroftii, assembly GCF_036971445.1. Taxonomy (NCBI): domain Eukaryota; kingdom Metazoa; phylum Chordata; class Chondrichthyes; order Torpediniformes; family Narcinidae; genus Narcine; species Narcine bancroftii. The sequence continues at coordinate 201,957,290 of NC_091474.1, read as the reverse complement.
ATGCCAAAGAGAAAGATTTGTTTTCATTGCTTCTGCTGCAAAGCAATGAAAGCAGCAAAGTGAGAGCCTGCTCATCCTTGAGGAACCCACTTCCATCACTCTGACATCGATTTTTATCCAGGTCACTTAGCTTGAATGACTTCTGAGTGTTGAGGATCTGATCCACATACTGCTAATTCTATCACTAAGCAGCTATCATGCATTGATATAATGGATAGAACCTCCACCCTTTGCTGACTCACTCAGTAAATCCCATACCATAATGATACTTTTATGTTGAGAACTGGAATTTCATGCATTCATAATGCTTGAACCCTTCAATGTGAAGACTGTGAACGAGCATAATTATAGTTTAACAAGAATGGTGACCACAGGATTGTCCAAAGAAAAATAATACCTTTCAATTTTATGATATTTTTCACACCACATTGAAGATTAACTTGTTAAAAATTCTCACCAGAAATTTAGTTAAAGACTCTTTTGAGCATCGACCATGATGCATGAGTAACATTGGTAGAAACCCCATTTTAGTGTTTACCTGGAATTGCTGCTAATTTCTGCCAAGGATACAATATCTCAGTAGGCATTGCAACTCACGAAAAGTAATGGCATGAAAACTTCACTGAACTTCTAAAAACATATCAGATATAAAACAATTCAGGTCTCATAGATTTCTATAGCACAGAAACAGGCTCTTTTCTGACCAAACTAGTCCCATTTGCCTGTGTTATGCCCAATATTCCTTTAAACCAGCCATTTAAGTAAATGTCTTATTTTCTTTTCACCTCGCATAACACAAATATTTTTTAAAAAATCGTAAGCAGTTGGGAGAAGTACGGAAAAAACCAAAAGTTGGCTGCTTCACAGAAAAGGGGGCCCATAAACTTTGAGCAGAGTCTTAGTGGGAGGGGGGGCATAACCAGAAAAAAAAAAGTTGAGAATGGCTATTCTAAATCTTAACCACTCATGTAGCTGTCTGAATGTCTTTTGAATGTTACATTTGTTGCTGCATCTGGCAGTACATGCCATACGTATATGTTGTCTTAGCAAATGTAGTACTTTGAAGATCGATGGCTTGAAAGTATTATTGCTGCCTTGGGTACTATTGGTCTATTTAATTTCCTGTAGTATTGTGGTTCTTGTTATATACCGCTTGTGAAAGTTTTGTGCCATGTGCCATGTCACTGTGGCTAACACCAATTTTTAAGTAGCCACAGTGACAAGATTTGAAGAGATGGTTGAAATAAAGCTGACATAGACCACAGACACATTACAAATAATGTGATTCCTCCCAGAAAACAGGTATTTATTTAATAATAATGTGGTCATGACTGGATGTTGAGAGTGAAACCCTTTCAGGTTAGATTATGTGGTGGTGTCATTATGAGGCCAACACTGATAATCAAAAGTAGCCTGCACCATAAGAGACTGTAATAAAAACGACAACATTCTGATCAGTCATAATTCTGTATGTCATAATTTGCTACATTCCCTATCAAATAAAGATGTGCAAGTAATGCAGTACTTGGATTCCTGATGAACTAATCTATGCAGTACCAATATCCTCCCGCTAAGCAAATAATCTCATGTTAACTAACATCAGGGTTTCAGCCCTTAAAGGGAACCTTTTCCACTTTAAGAACATGAACTAGGAGTAATTTGACGATCTCCTGTCATGATGGCTGAAAGATAAAGTTCTGTAGGGAAGCAAGTGAATCCTACTTTAGCAAATAACAATGCTCAACGCACATAATGTTAGTAATCTGCTAACTCTTGCTTATGGCAAAACATCAGAAGCCACAAACTTACAGCAACTGTGAGCTTCATTGTTCCTGCTACATATTCAAAACAGGAAGTGGACTTAAAATATCAAAAGCATCCTTCTACCTAAATATAGCAACCGATAAATAAGACAAATTCTTGATGGGTAGTAGCTGAATATCCCTTTCACTGACGCATTTCTCTCAATTTCACCACAATAAAAGAGGAATTAGGAAATGGGGTTGATAAAGGGCATGGAACAACCAAGTAATAGTGTGAGTTGGGTCGACACAGTGCTCAAGGCAACTTACTGCCTGCCACACACAGATGTTAAAATATCTGCCTCTGCTGTTTTAGTAACACAATTTGGCTGGAAATTATAGGCTGGTGTGCTATGTCAGTGGTAGGTAAATTATTGGAAGGTGCTCTAAGAGTTTGGACATACAATTATTTGGATAGCCATCGGGATAATCAACATGGCTCTGTGTGTGGTAGGTCGAGGAGGTTACCAGGAAAGTTGATGAAGGAAAGGTTGTGAATGTTGTCTACATGGACTTTTACTAGTGAGGCCCTTAACAAGGTCCTGCATCTAAAGTTTAGACGCTAGGTATTCATGGTGAAATAGTGAAATGGATTCAACAATGCCTTGATGGATGAAGCCAGCAAGTAGAAAATGATAATGTAATCTATATCTTACATTAATAGTATTTGTCACAACTTCTTCACACTAATTTTGCCAATCTTGTTGATCTATAATCATATCTAAATCTTGTTCCCATCTTTCCTTCAAGTTAAACAAAACCTTCTTTAGGTGCCTGCTCTTGTAATAATATATATATACAATTGAAATAAACTTTTTAGTCATTCCATCAACCATAATTTGTTCCAAATGTGAAAGATCTTTTAAAATCATTCTGATGCTAAATAAGCCCTCAATTGAAAATAACAAAATAATGTATGAGGTATATAATATTTAATCATTAAATGATGAAAAGACATCAATCTATTATTAACATAATCTCCCAATTGAGAAATTCCTTTATTGTACCATATATTTAAAAAAGGATTATTTTTTTAAAAAATCAATAAGGGATTAATTAATGATATTTTTGGTGAAAGAATATTTCCATTCTTTTCTAATTTAACTTTATTCCAAATATTCAACAAATGTTTTAATATTGAAAATTCCTTATCTATTACACTAGATTTAGGTTCTCATTTATAAATAAACTTGTCTGGTCTAACTTATCCTATCTTATTTAATTCAATATCCACCCATGATTGCTTAATTTTAGCCAACATGGAAACTAAAAACTTTAATTGTGCTGCTCCATAATAATTCTTAAAATTAGGAAGTTGTAGTCTTCCTTATTCATATTTCCATGTTAATTTTTCTAGTGACTTTCTTACCATTTCCCCTTTCCAAAGAAACTTCCCAACTTGCTTATTTAAATCTTGAAAAAATTTGAGGTAAAGGTCGAAGTGAAGTTTGAAATAAAGATTGTATTCGTGAAAAAAACATTAATCTTAATACAATTAACTCTCCCAATTAATGTTATTGGCAAGTTTATCCATCTCTTTAAATCTTCAACTTTTCTAAAATATTAGGATATACTTTAATTTATATCAAATTTTCAAATTGGTATTAATGTGTATACCTAGGTATTTAATCTTATCTGTCCATTTAAAATGAACCATTTGTCTACATTGTGAATAATCTCCTTTTACCAATTCCACCTTGCTTTTATCCCAATTTACCTTATATCCTGACATTTTCCCATAATCTAATAATTGACGATAAAGTCTTGGTAATGATGTTTGTGGTTGAGATAAATAAACTAATACAACATCAGCAAATAAACTAATTTCATGTTGAATTTGGTTTATCTCAAATCCCTTTAATTGTTGATCATCTCTAATCTTTTGTGCAAGTGGTTCTACAGCTAGAGCAAACAAAGTTGCTGATAAAGGACACCCCTGCTTACTAGATATATTTAAATTAAAAGATTGAGATACCTGTCCATTTGTTATCACTTTAGCTTTAAGACTTCTATATAATTTATAAAATATTCTAATTTATAAAATATGCACCTGAACCAAATTTAATTCACACCTTAAATTAAAAAGTCCTATTCTAACCTATCAAAAGCTTTTTTTACGCATCTAAAGCTACAATAAGGCTCAAATCTTTTTTTGAGCTAAATGAATTATACTTAATAACCTTACTATATTTTCCAAAGTTTGTCTATTTTTAACAAAACCCATCTGGTCCAGGAAGATATTCATTAATCCTATTCGCTAATATTTTTTCTCCAATCTTATAATCTACATTCAACAAATATGTAGGTCTATATGAAGTTAGTTTTAATGGATCTCATCTTTTTTTTAGGAATAACAGTGATTATTGCCAAGGAGAAAGTTTCTGGAAGACAGTTTGTTTAAAAGTTTATTTTATTAGTGTCATAAATATCACATAAATTCAGTAAACCCATCTTTACCTGGGGATTTATTATTTTGTAAACTATTAAGCACATTGTGAACCTTCTGCTCAGTAAAGGGACTCTCTAATTTCATCTTTGCCTTCTTGAGTTAAATGTAGTAATGACAATTGTGACAAATAATGTAATGATTCAGATGTATATAACTTCTCAAAATTCTTTAAATACATCATTCATTCTTTGTGGTTTATATGTCACTTCATTATCCTGCTGTATTGCTTTAATTGTTCTAGAAGATTGTTTCACTTTTAATTGCAAGCCAAAACTTTATGTGATCCCTAATTCATATTTCTGCTTATAACACAATATAATTTTCTCTGTTCTATATGCTAACATTCTAATATATTGTAATTTTTTATTAATTAAAGTTCTGTATTTATTGTCAGAAGTCAATTTTTGAATTTCCTTTTCCGATAATGTTATTTTTTTCCAGTTTCTATATATCCTTCGTGTATTCCTTTTTATCTTATAATTTGTCCTTGTAGATAAGCTTTCAACATGTCCCAGATAACAAACATTCTATTGAATGTAAATTAGTATCACAAAAGAACTGAATATGTTGTCTTATAAATAAACAAAAATCTAGTCTTTTCAATAATAAAGAATTCAATCATCCATAGAGTGAATGCTGTCTTTCTGAAAATTCCAACTCAATCAGAAGAGGAGAATAGTCAGATATTAATCTGGGCTTATAATTCACATCTATCACTCTTGATTGATTTTGAGCAGAAAGCAAGAAAAAACAAATCTAGAATTTGCATCAAACCTATTAGAATAAAAAGAATAACCCCTATCCTTAGGATGCATTCTCCATATATCAATTAAATTAAAATCTTTAATTAAAGATAACAATGTTTTAGCTGCCTTGAAATTTAACTATATTTCTCGAAGACTTATCCAATATGGGTTCTAAGCAAAAGTTGAAATCACTAACCACCAGAATATTTTCATGTACATGGACTAAATTTAAAAAAGTATCCTGAACAAATTTCTGATCATCTAAATTAGGTGCATAACTATTCAATAAATTCCATTCTTCAGTAAATATTTGTTAAGATAACTTCCCACCGGATCTGTAGTTACATTTTGAATTTTAACTGGTAATTTTTTTAAATTAAAATCACCATTCCCCTAGGTTTAGAGTTAAATGTACCTGGCCTACCCAATCTCTTTTCAATTTTAAATGCTCACTTCCAGTTAAATGGGTCTCTTGTAAAAAGGTAATATCTACTCCTAATTTCTTAATACATGATAAAACCTTCTTTCTTTTTATGGGTCCATTGATATCATTAATATTAAAACTCAGTATCTTAACTGTTTTACCCATTATTTTCATCTATTGATTTTAGCAAATTACTAGCATACATTCCTGTCCAGGAAGAATTCCCATAAATTAAATTGGCCCCAGGTGTCATAATCCTCAATCCAATAACATTGAAGTTATTCAAAATACAGACATTATAGAAAGGTATTAAAATAACAAAAAAAAGAAATAATAATAATAAACCCCCTCTCCCCAAAATTTCAGAAGAATGAGCATTACCACCGTCCTTTATACGGATCATAGTTAAACCACGAAAACACATGCAGTTGTCAGAAACTGACAAACACAACCCCCGACTCCTGGGGGAAAGAAAAATTAATTAAAACAACAAAGCTGACAGAAGAGAAAGGAAAGAGGAGATCACACTGCCCATTCATCAATAAGTAATTTCAACAAGTACTCTTGCACTAATGGTTGAACCTTGGGTAAGTCTTTAACAAAATCTTCAGCCTTAAGATATAGAAAACATTCTGTATTTGCAAGTTCATCAATTTCAATCTCAATTTTATCCATCTTTGTCTTGCTTTTAACTTCTTCTTCTGTGCAGAATTATTAAAATCATCTATATCAGGAAAGTCTTCAACAACTGGAGCACTGGACAGTTAAGAGCAGGGAAGATTTTTTTCCTTATTTTTTTCTCATCCACAGCATGCATGCGTGACTCCTCGCACGTGAAGTGCAGACTTGTTCTTCCTGACGGCATCAACTTTGCAGAGAGCTGCAGGGATGCTCTGTGAGATAGTCTCTTTCCAGGACTGTCTCTGGCAGCTCCAGGAAAAACTTCAATGGCCGGCTTCACAGATAAGGTAGGCCCAGGTTCTTTTTCTTTTGTTCCTTCACATTTTTCTTTCAGAGTAGTTGTTTTGTTTAAAAAAAAAATTCTTGGAGGTATTTTGTTCTTGTTTGTAGACACTTAGATTAACTTTAAAGTAATTTTAATAGTGCAAACTTCAAATTTATCAGATCAATGTTTTAAATGTGGAACAGAAATTGGAACTTTTTTTCATTCTACGTGATCTTGTATAAAGGTTAATTCTTTTTTGGTTTATATTCAGAAACTTTTACAATGGTTTTCCTCTAAATCCTGAATTATTCTCATTATGTAACTTTGAAAGTATCGCGGCTGAATTGTTATTGTTAGATTCTGAATTGAAATTTAGCTTTAGTAATAGCAAAGAAATGTATTGCTGTAACATGGAAATCTGATGTCTCACTAACTTTAGACAGGTGGCATGCTGAAGTTCAAAGTTGTATTTTATTAGAGAAAATAATGTATAATTTGAGGAACAAATATTCTTTATATTTCCAAATTTGCGGTCCATATGTGATATTTATGAAATTAAAATTATAAAATTTATTTTTATATTTTTCCTGTTCCATGAAGTTTTCCCTGATTTTGTGATGTCTTTGAGGTCTCTGAGTATCAACTGATGCAATCTGAATTAATTAACTGTGATTGTTTTTTTAATGAAACATTTTGTATTTTAGTTCTGGGATTATAATAGTTTTTTTTGGTGGGGGGAGGGTGGGAGGAGTTTTATTTTTAGTCTTAGTTCTAGTTTTTAGTTTTAATTTTTTAAATATATAGTTTCAACATATATTTGTTAACACTCTGTTGTGTAATTTGGTATATAATTCTCAATTATTTGATCTTATATATGTTGATTAAATAAAATATTCCAAAAAAGTGCAAACTTTAATAAGAACTCTTTTTAATAAAATCTCCGGGATTTATAAGGGATCACTGTGTTCCCTAAGGAATCACATGACATCCCCATGATTCCTTTTCTCGATGAACATTGCCTTTTTTGGTATTTTTCTTAAAGTCTCTTCTTTCTTCCTCCAATCCCTTACCAACTTCTCATATACATCAAATTTTCTGGCAGCTGCACATGTGTTTGTTTTCTTGGCCATTTCTATCACTTTCAACTTAAAGCTCGCCTCATACTTTTGTTGCGTTGTGTCGATGGATCCTTCAGGATCGCTATCACCTCTGGACACTGCCCAACAGATCAATCTGTATGATTTTGGGTGGGGTTGACGTATATGCTGGTCAATGGCCATCTCAGGCATCATGATCTTTGGGGGTTGACGTGTACACCATATATACCATAAAACTCTTAAAATGAGGATGAAAAATGATGGGTGGGGGGGGTTTGTCAACTTATACGCTACATTTTTTTCTTAGGAAAGAAAACAAAAACTGTATACACTATTCCACAATTTGCTATGTTGCTGTAAGGTCTCAGATAGCTGTAATAAGATTTTGTTACTGCTGTGTTCAAAATACTCCTGTGATGAAGGCTGATAGGCTATTTGTCTTTCTGATCATTTGTGGAACCTACATCTTGACTCCTTTGAATATTAATCTTACATACTCTCTTGTAATTCAACACTTTTTTTTTAGTTTGTCATATGCATCAAAGTGACCTCACATTTTACCACAAATGTTACCAAAGAGCCTTTAGACTAGGAAGCAATTGGGAGTAGGTACAATTAAGTGATTGGGATTGTAATGACTATTGTCTGCACCTTAAGAGTGACAAGTATTCGATTCCTTTTATTGTCATGTACAGAATATGTAATCTTACACGATATTGTATGGCAGGCAAAAAAAAAAGTCATCACTGGTGTTGCCCAGCACCTTACAGTAAGAGAGAAAGAGAAGCAAAAAAAAAGTCCCTTCATTCTTGTCCAAAGCCTCTGGTCTTGATCACTCATTGTTGAGGAAGTGACACCATTTATCACATGAAGCAACACACAAATTGCTGGAGGAAATCAATGGTTCATGCAGCATCCATGAGATGGAAAGCCCTAAACATCAACTATCTTTTGATGACCATGAATGGCAAAAGATTGTCGATGTTTAGGGCTTTTCATCTCATGGATGCTGCATTGAACCATTGATTTCCTCCAGCAATGTGTGTGTTGCTCCAATTTTCCATCATTTGCAGTCTCTTGTTTTTTTTTCTCCATTTATCATATTGAGTGCACCTGGAATTGTGCTGTCTAACCCATGATTACACACTCCAATTTTTTCATAAATTTCAGATTCAATGTGTTATAATGAACATGGCAATGAATCTGAAACAGCCAATATCCATTAAGTCAGTGAACAGAGACCAGAGATTTAAGGGCAGGGTAAAATAACCTGGAGATGACTTCAGCAGATATATTTATTAAGGTCCATAATAAACTAGATGAAAGGACAATTGATGTCCTTTGAAATGCACAGTTAGTGTCAAGGTTAGCACAATGCTACTATAGCACCAGTGACCCAGGTTCAAATCCACTGTTGTCTGCAAGGCATTTGTACATTCTTCCCAAGTGGACACAGTTAGCCGAGTGATCATCCTTTACAGTGGCCTTCACAGTGTCAGCAACCAGGATTTGAATCCCATGCTGTCTGCAAGGAGTATGCATGTTCTCCCTGCGTCTGTGTGGGTTTTCCCCGGGGGCTCTGGTTTACTCCCACAATTCAAAAGGTACCGGGGTGTAGGTTAATTGAGTGGCACAGACTCATGGGCTGAAATGGTCTATTATGTCTAAGTTTAAATTTAAACCCATGCTCGGGTTTCCTCCCACCTTCCAAAGATGTATGAGGTTAGTAGGTTAATTGGGCATGTGGGTGTACTTGGACAGCATTGTTACCACACTATCTTTAAATTTTAGAAATTTGAATTGGAAATTTTTTAAAGATGATAAAGGTTAGGTAATGTATAGAATGATGAAACACAACAATGTCATTTGCTGTTCCTTTCTCTTGAGTAATCATCTCTGGATCTACTCCAGGAACTGTAGGCACATGACACAGTGACAGGAGCAGACACGACACATGATGAAAGCATTCCTGCGGCTGACCTCCAAGCTGAAAGCACAGGCTGCCATTCATTTCTGTGGGCCCACACATCCTCAACTCTTGACCCAGAGTTTGAAAACCACTGCTGTACGTGGATATGGACCAAATACAGGCGAGTGGAACTAGCTCAGGATTGCAACTGAGTCGGCAGCAACAATTTGGGCCAAAAGGCCTAATTCAATGCATGTAATACTACGATTTTGTAAATGGTTTTGAAATGGAAGCAACCAAGATTCCACTGAATATTATGTGAACTGTAATGGGGTCAAAACCATTGCCAAAACCGATTAAACTGTTTTTGACCATAAGATGATAAAGAAAAAAATTTAACCAAACAGAAAATGGTCTCACGTGTTTCATTGCCAGATTTTTTCTGTTGTGAATATCTCAATAAGGGTTAGAGATGTGGTGAAACAGATGCAATGTTCAAATCTTAGAAGAATAATAGAAGCTATATTGGTCTCCCCATGCCAGGTTTTGGGATTTGGATAAGAATTTCACTTGGAGTTCTGCTGCTTCTATGTGAAATAAGAATGCTGTTTTGTACCAGTCCTAGCCATTGCTCATTCATAAAATTGTTGCAATTCAGGCCAAGGTCTTACATTTGCGTGAAATTCTGTATGTCCCTAATGTCCCAAAAGCTTTTACAAAATTTGTTCCAGGTATTTTTCAAACCCAGGGCCTTTACACTATCTATAAGGAGCTCAGGATTTACCTCAATGAGTGTAATTCCAGCAACATTCAAGGAATTCAACGCATCCATTCTCTACATCACTGTGACTACAGTTTGTAATCTGCAGTGAAATTATTAATCTCAGCTCCTCCAACAATAACCTCCTAAACTCATGGTTTGAAAATATATTCTTTTATTATTGCTGCGTCTAAATATGGGATCCAATAACTGTGGGAACACCTTTATCAGAAGGCGGCGGCTCACCACTGCCATTATCTTGAGGTTCATTATCGATGGCTGCCTCTATTAATGATGCCCACATTTTGAAAAACAAATGAATAAAATCTAGAGGTCAATGAAGTGTAGAAATTTAGGTGTTATGTCAGTAAATCTGTACTCCTTGGCAGTGTGAACAACTTATGGATTTTTTCAGACAAAATTTGCCCCAATGTACTAATTTCAAAGATTATGTAAGAAACAAATATTCTTGGTTTTAAATATGCTTGTATACCTTGTGCTTTGCTACGTGAAGTGAGTGAATTTTATAGATATGAAGTCATAATTATTGCTTAATAACCCTTCATGTCCCAATTCTTTTTGTAGAATATATTTTTCAGATAAATATTACAAAATTGTTTTAATTTCAAATATTAAAAAATTATGTTATTTTCTTTTTCCAAGACTTAATGTTGCTACTTCCACTTCGGAATTTATCCCATGGAACATTGTACAGAACAGGCCTTTGGCCTACAATGTTGTGATGATGACCTATGTAAACCTGCTTTACAACAATCTAATCCTTCCCTACCTCACAACTGTAACCCTCTATTTAAAAAAAAATCCGTGTCCCTATCTAAGAGTCTTTTGGATGGCCCTGTTGTACCAACCTTCACTACTGCTCCGGACAAGGCATTTCAGACAGCTACTACTCTCTGTAATAAACTGACCTCTTATGTCTCCCCTAAACCATCTTCACTCACTTAAACAAATGTCCTATGGTATTTGCTATTCTCACCCAGGGAAACAGGTGCTGACTGTCCACCATATCTATTCCCCTGTTAATTTTATATATCCCCATTAAGTCACCACTCATCCATCATCACGTTAGAGAAAAGCCCCAAGTTGGTCAACCTTCTTTCTCCAATTCTGTCAACATCCTGGAAAATCTCCTTGGAACCCTCTCTAATGCTCACACATCCTTCCTGTAATGAGGTGACCAGAACTGATCTCCAAGTGTGATCTAACCAGCTGCAACATTACATCACCGCTCTTGAACTCAATCCCCCGACTTAACCACAATATTAATTTGAGTAGTAACCTTGAGAAATTGTGAAATATAAAGTGTTCACCATCATTACTCTGGAGACAAAGTCTTGGAGAACAGGTTCACCTTTATTTCGGGTCTGCAGAGCCAGGTGTCTCTTAGTCCCAAGACACACCGGAGGTCCAAAATCATCACTCTTTTGTACAGTCCCACGCTCAACATCACCACACCTCCTTATGGTTCCTTCCAATCGGGTCTTCAATATGGACTACAAGGGTTTTTCCACAGGTTGAACTCAGAACTCACAATCCTTCTTCAAAATGGAGTTTTCAAACATGCTTTCAAAAGCCACCGCAGAAGTCAGTTTCTCTCTCTCTCTCTTTTTTTCTCTCACTAGTTATGACAAAGAAGATTTCAGACGTGGCATTGATGTAAAAACGTGGCTGTACATTCAGGTCAGGCGGCAGAGTGCAGTGCTCCGCTGATTATCCTTCCCCGAGAAGGGTTAGAATTGATGCCTCGGAATCAGCCACAGCACATTCTGGAAGGTATGTCTTTAGCTGTAAGGGCAAAGAACCTCCATTTTTACAGAATGATGTTTTCTTTGCTTGAAAGTGTCTACAGAAGAAAGAATTATAAATCAGGGGAAATATATACCCTGTGAAAACTACAAGAAATGTTGTTAATAGCCCACCATGCTCCTGACAGAAGTAAAAATCCAATGGGCTTTATTAACTATATCAGATCAACTTAAAACACGAATGGAACTTAACCCTAGTTTTTTCCCCTGTACCATTAAATTTGAATCCTATTGTGTGAAGAGCTGCGTAAGCGATGAGTTGTCTGGAATGTAAGCCCCTCCCAGAAAGCACACCAGACTTCTACTGCAGATCATACCAGTCTCAGCTTAATTTAATGCAATCTTTACTCAGTGCTTGCCAAAAAAAAAATCAACATTGGTGTTACACCATTTTCAATTAGTCTTAAACAAAGAACAATCTTTGACTGTTGGACCGAGTAGTAAAGGGAGAGAGAGCAGAGGTACCTTTGAAACCCAAAATGAAATACATCTAACATTCAGTGGCAGCTCTCCTGACATCTAACCAACAGGTGACTCAATGCAGACCTGTTCCTGTTGTCAGCCCACATCCAAGGGAGAGTTAGGAAAACGGAATATAAAGCTAGATTGTTATCGGATCACTCACCCCTGTTATTAGCAATAGAGCAGGAGGACATCCCACCAAGAACGTATAGATGGAGATTAAACTCCATGCTACTTAAAAGACAGGAATTTAGAGAATTCATTGAGTGCCAAATTAAAAAGGTACTTTGAAATAAATAGAATCAGTGAAAGATTAATTTATATTATGGGATGCAATGAAAGCTTTCATCAGAGGGCAGATAAGTTAAGTAACTAAGATGAAGAAGGACTACAATCGGGAAATAGAACAGCTGGAAAGGGAAATGGTAAGTACAGAAAAAGAATTAGCAACAAGGGAAGATACAACAAAAAGAAGAGAATTGGCGGACAAAAAAATAAAATACAAAACACTACAAACGTACAAAGTGAAGAACATAATGAAGACAAAGCAGAAGTATTATGAGCTAGGAGAAAAAACGCACAAAATACAAGGTTGGCAACTTAAAGCAGAACAAACTAAAAGAACAGTATTGGCATCAAGGAAAAAGGACAAACAAATTACATACAACTCAACAGAGATCAATGAAAACCAAGGAATTCTACGAGCAATTATAATCGAACTGAGAACGAAGGGAAAGAAGACAAAATAGATCAGTTTCTAGCTAAAATTGAACTACTGAAATTGCAAGAAGAGGAGCAAAACAAATTGATAAAACCATTTGAAATAGAGGAAATACAGGATATATTAAAAAAGCTACCGAACAATAAAACACCGGGAGAGGACAGACTCCCAATGGAATTCTATAAAACATTTAAAGACTTATTAATTCCTCCTCTCCTGGAAGTAATGAACTAGATTGAAGAAACACAAAACATGCCAGATTCATGTAAAATAGCAATGATTACAGTAATACCAAAGACGGGGAAAGATCCACTAACACCAGCATCGTATAGACCAATATCTCTACTTAACTCAGATTATAAGATAATAGCTAAACTATTAGCAAACAGATTGGCCGACTGTGTAACAAAAATAGTAAAACTAGATCAAACTGGATTTATTAAGAAAAGATGAACAATGGACAATATCTGTAAGTTCATTAACTTAATCCATGCAGTACAAGGAAATAAGATGCCAACAGTGGTGGTTGCTTTAGACGCAGAGAAAACCTTTGATAGAGTAGAATGGAATTATTTATTCAAAGTACTACAAAGGTTCAACCTACCAGATAAATATATTAATTGGATAAAAGAATTATATAAGGGACCATTAGCGAAGGCTATATATATGGATATCCGATGCGCTCTAGTATTTGCCAAAGCCCTTTCCTGTTCACGGTGTCGAAGGCTTTGGTGAGGTCAACAAAGGTGATGTAGAGTCCTTTGTTTTGTTCTCTGCACTTTTCTTGGAGCTGTCTGAGGGCAAAGACCATGTCAGTAGTTCCTCTGTTTGCGCGAAAGCCGCACTGTGATTCTGGGAGAATATTCTCGGCGACACTAGGTATTATTCTATTTAGGAGAATCCTAGCGAAGATTTTGCCTGCAATGGAGAGCAGCGTGATTCCCCTGTAGTTTGAGCAGTCTGATTTCTCGCCTTTGTTTTTGTACAGGGTGATGATGGTGGCATCACGAAGGTCCTGAGGCAGTTTTCCTTGGTCCCAACAAAGCTTGAAAAACTCATGCAGTTTGACATGCAGAGTTTTGCCGCCAGCCTTCCAGACCTCTGGGGGGATTCCATCCATACCTGCTGCTTTGCCACTTTTCAGTTGTTCGATTGCCTTATATGTCTCATCCTGGGTGAGGACCTCATCCAGCTCTAGCCTTAGGGGCTGTTGAGGATTATCCAACTGCACGAAAACCAACAGGGTCGGGTCAGATACAGCAATGAGCTCTCTGAACCCTTCTCCATTAACAATGGCGTGAAGCAAGGCTGTGTTCTCGCACCAACCCTCTTTTCAATCTTCTTCAGCATGATGCTGAACCAAGCCATGAAAGACCTCAACAATGAAGACGCTGTTTACATCCGGTACCGCACGGATGGCAGTCTCTTCAATCTGAGGCACCTGCAAGCTCACACCAAGACACAAGAGAAACTTGTCTGTGAACTACTCTTTGCAGACGATGCCACTTTAGTTGCCGATTCAGAGCCAGCTTTTCAGCGCTTGATGTCCTGTTTTGCGGAAACTGCCAAAATATTTGGCCTGGAAGTCAGCCTGAAGAAAACTGAGGTCCTCCATCAGCCAGCTCCCCACCATGACTACCAGCCCCCCCACATCTCCATCGGGCACACAAAACTCAAAACGGTCAACCAGTTTACCTATCTCGGCTGCACCATTTCATCAGATGCAAGGATCGACAACGAGATAGACAACAGACTCGCCAAGGCAAATAGCACCTTTGGAAGACTACACAAAAGAGTCTGGAAAAACAACCAACTGAATAACCTCACAAAGATAAGTGTATACAGAGCCGTTGTCATACCCACATTCCTGTTCGGCTCCGAATCATGGGTCCTCTACCGGCATCACCTACGGCTCCTAGAACGCTTCCACCAGCGTTGTCTCTGCTCCATCCTCAACATTCATTGGAGCGCTTTCATCCCTAACGTCGAAGTACTCGAGATGGCAGAGGTTGACAGCATCGAGTCCACGCTGCTGAAGATCCAGCTGCGCTGGGTGGGTCACGTCTCCAGAATGGAGGACCATCGCCTTCCAAAGCTCATGTTATATGGCGAGCTCTCCACTGGCCACCGTGACAGAGGTGCACCAAAGAAAAGGTACAAGGACTGCCTAAAGAAATCTCTTGGTGCCTGCCACATTGACCACCGCCAGTGGGCTGATAACGCCTCAAACCGTGCATCTTGGCGCCTCACAGTTTGGCGGGCAGCAACCTCCTTTGAAGAAGACCGCAGAGCCCACCTCACTGACAAAAGACAAAGGAGGAAAAACCCAACACCCAACCCCAACCAACCAATTTTCCCCTGCAACCGCTGCAACCCTGTCTGCCTGTCCCGCATCGGACTTGTCAGCCACAAACGAGCCTGCAGCTGACGTGGACTTTTTACCCCCTCCATAAATCTTCGTCCGCGAAGCCAAGCCAAAGAAAAAATAAGAAGTAAAGAACTAGGCCTCGATTTGGATGAAGCACAAAAAAGATTTATTATGATAGCCTTAGCTGTAGCAAAAAAATATATAATGTCAACCTGGAAATCAGAAGAGAGTCTGAGAGTACAGCAATGGTACATAGAAATGAATAAATGTATTCCATTGGAAAAAATAACATATAATTTAAAAAATAAAGTCACATTATTCAAACAAATTTTGGAACCATACATGGAACACAACAGAGAGGGCCTACCGCGGACCTCCACCCCCTAAAATGATAGAATGAGAAGATGACGAAATGAACTGACCCAGTGTATAAAAGTAGATGACACAATTTTCTTGTTTATTTTCATTGTGTGATGACATTGTTTAATGGGTTTAATATATTGTATATGTTGAACGTTTAGTGGGTGGGGATGGGGGTGGTAAGGAGGGAGGGAAGGGAGGGGAAAAAAAGGGAAGAAAATGACACTGTGTATATTCAAGAGGGAAATGTTTGTATGTATTTTTGGTTAATATGGTTCATAATGTGAAAAATAAAAAATTATAAAAAAAATAAGAACAAGAATCCAGATTCCTGCATTTACAAGAAAAAACCTAATTTCTTTTACAATTTCATTGGTACCTACTGTAATTCCTAACAAAGGACTAATTGCATCAAAATTTTGTATTCTTGTAAAGTTTACTTAGACTGTATACAGAATTTAAATTGCTATTGAGCCCAAAGGAAAAAAAAGTGAGTTGTCTGATTTCACCCCTATATGTAATCAGGGATCACGTTAGAATGCCAAGGATAATGGGCATCACAAAGTCAGAAGTCAAATGGCAAAGTTCAAAGTTCAGGTTTGTTGTCAGAGTACATAAGAGTACATACATGACTTCACATACAACCCTGAGATTCTTTTTCTTAGGTTCAATCTCAGTTGAAGATGGGAGGAACTACTGAAATTCTAAGCCTATGTATAACATAGCCAGAACATGTATTTAGATAGTGTTTTACAAAATCTTTGAAAAATCAGCTCACCTTCATCTGGACTGAATGTCATTGTTGCCATTAACATTAAATGGGGAAAATAGATGGCTGCTTAGTGGAATGAATAAAGGATAACTGTAAATGATGCAATCTACTGGCATGTTGAATTCTTCCACTAATCCAGATCTAAAAGCATTTAAAGCAAAAAGAAATTGCAGATTCTGGAAATTAATAGAAATATTTTGAGTTATAACAAGATAAGAAATAGGAACAGAAGAAGACTGATCTGACCATTGAGCCTGCTCCGCCATCCAATGAAGGTCATTGCAGATCTAGTCTTGGGCTAACACCATTTTACAGCTCCCACCCGATACGCCTGGATTTCATTGTATGTCTATTCATAAAACAATCACCTATGGGGACAACACAGTTAGCCAGTGCTCTTACAGCATCAGGGATCAGGTCCGCCGTTTGAATCCCACACTTTCTATAAGGAGTTTGCACATTTTCCCCATGTCTACATGGGTTTCCTAAGGGTGCTCCAGTTTCCTTCCACCATTGAAAAATGCACTGGGGGTGTAGGTCAATTGGATGTGTGGGCCGAAAGTGCCGGTTACCGTGCTGTATGTCTAAATTTAAATGTTAAAAAAAATTGCTTTTCTCTGAGTTAGAGAATTCCAAAGACTCTCAAGCCTGTAAGTGACATTAATCATCTCCATCTTGAAAGGATGATCATCTGAAATGATATGTCCTTCTAGATACCCTCACAAAATAGAAACATCCTGTATCAAATATATTTCAACCAGATCATCTCTTGTTTTTAAAGCTTCAATGAGTACACACTCAAACTGTCTGGCCATTCTTAGGATGTCATCCTCTCAATCCACTTGTGAACTTTCTTTTCTGTGCCTCCAATACCAACACATCTTCCCCAAATATGGAGACCAAAACTGCTGGCAGTATTCTGGCTACAATCTCATCAACATCCTATAAAGCTAAAACAAAACTTCATTACTTTTACAGAATATTCCATAATCTGTGCAATAACTGCCAATATTCCATTAGCCTCCTTAAGTACAGTATTTTGCATTAGAGCCCACATATTCTGAAACCCCCCCCCCCCACCCTCCCCACAATGTGAAGTAACACAACATTTGTAGTCTCGCTCCAGGTAGCAAATGTCTGCTGCCTTTTCAGTATTTATTTTTTCTCCTAGCACGATCATAGATTTTACCAGAGTATTTTGGGGCATTTGTTCAGCAGGAGTGCATTAGAAGGCACATGTTGATCCTGCTCAGTGTTTCTTTCTTCCTCAGCCTTTCGACCCAGCATCTCCTGCCCTAAATCTTACAGTCATAAAATGAATGAGGCTGGTGTCTCTTGGCCTTCAACTCACCTTTTATCTCAAGGTCCTGGGCATCTGTACACACAGAAGTGCTCGAGAAATTCAGCAAGTTATGTAGCATCTAAGGAAAGCTATGGAAAAATCGCTGTTTTGGACTTGAGCCCTCTTCAGATGTGATTTTTAACATACCTGAAGAATGGCCTAAAACATTGACTGCCTATTGGTTTCCATGGAAGTTGTGTGATCTGCTGAGTTCTTCCACCACTTTTGTGTACTGCACCAGACCTGGACATCTCCAGACTTCTTGTTTGCCTTCTTGGGCTTCTGTAGTCTGAAACACAATTTGGCTCCTGAAATGTGGTGAATAGCAGCTCGCAGGATACAAGTTACCATAGAGGACTGAAAATGCCAAAGAGAAAGATTTGTTTTCATTGCTTCTGCTGCAAAGCAATGAAAGCAGCAAAGTGAGAGCCTGCTCATCCTTGAGGAACCCACTTCCATCACTCTGACATCGATTTTTATCCAGGTCACTTAGCTTGAATGACTTCTGAGTGTTGAGGATCTGATCCACATACTGCTAATTCTATCACTAAGCAGCTATCATGCATTGATATAATGGATAGAACCTCCACCCTTTGCTGACTCACTCAGTAAATCCCATACCATAATGATACTTTTATGTTGAGAACTGGAATTTCATGCATTCATAATGCTTGAACCCTTCAATGTGAAGACTGTGAACGAGCATAATTATAGTTTAACAAGAATGGTGACCACAGGATTGTCCAAAGAAAAATAATACCTTTCAATTTTATGATATTTTTCACACCACATTGAAGATTAACTTGTTAAAAATTCTCACCAGAAATTTAGTTAAAGACTCTTTTGAGCATCGACCATGATGCATGAGTAACATTGGTAGAAACCCCATTTTAGTGTTTACCTGGAATTGCTGCTAATTTCTGCCAAGGATACAATATCTCAGTAGGCATTGCAACTCACGAAAAGTAATGGCATGAAAACTTCACTGAACTTCTAAAAACATATCAGATATAAAACAATTCAGGTCTCATAGATTTCTATAGCACAGAAACAGGCTCTTTTCTGACCAAACTAGTCCCATTTGCCTGTGTTATGCCCAATATTCCTTTAAACCAGCCATTTAAGTAAATGTCTTATTTTCTTTTCACCTCGCATAACACAAATATTTTTTAAAAAATCGTAAGCAGTTGGGAGAAGTACGGAAAAAACCAAAAGTTGGCTGCTTCACAGAAAAGGGGGCCCATAAACTTTGAGCAGAGTCTTAGTGGGAGGGGGGGCATAACCAGAAAAAAAAAAGTTGAGAATGGCTATTCTAAATCTTAACCACTCATGTAGCTGTCTGAATGTCTTTTGAATGTTACATTTGTTGCTGCATCTGGCAGTACATGCCATACGTATATGTTGTCTTAGCAAATGTAGTACTTTGAAGATCGATGGCTTGAAAGTATTATTGCTGCCTTGGGTACTATTGGTCTATTTAATTTCCTGTAGTATTGTGGTTCTTGTTATATACCGCTTGTGAAAGTTTTGTGCCATGTGCCATGTCACTGTGGCTAACACCAATTTTTAAGTAGCCACAGTGACAAGATTTGAAGAGATGGTTGAAATAAAGCTGACATAGACCACAGACACATTACAAATAATGTGATTCCTCCCAGAAAACAGGTATTTATTTAATAATAATGTGGTCATGACTGGATGTTGAGAGTGAAACCCTTTCAGGTTAGATTATGTGGTGGTGTCATTATGAGGCCAACACTGATAATCAAAAGTAGCCTGCACCATAAGAGACTGTAATAAAAACGACAACATTCTGATCAGTCATAATTCTGTATGTCATAATTTGCTACATTCCCTATCAAATAAAGATGTGCAAGTAATGCAGTACTTGGATTCCTGATGAACTAATCTATGCAGTACCAATATCCTCCCGCTAAGCAAATAATCTCATGTTAACTAACATCAGGGTTTCAGCCCTTAAAGGGAACCTTTTCCACTTTAAGAACATGAACTAGGAGTAATTTGACGATCTCCTGTCATGATGGCTGAAAGATAAAGTTCTGTAGGGAAGCAAGTGAATCCTACTTTAGCAAATAACAATGCTCAACGCACATAATGTTAGTAATCTGCTAACTCTTGCTTATGGCAAAACATCAGAAGCCACAAACTTACAGCAACTGTGAGCTTCATTGTTCCTGCTACATATTCAAAACAGGAAGTGGACTTAAAATATCAAAAGCATCCTTCTACCTAAATATAGCAACCGATAAATAAGACAAATTCTTGATGGGTAGTAGCTGAATATCCCTTTCACTGACGCATTTCTCTCAATTTCACCACAATAAAAGAGGAATTAGGAAATGGGGTTGATAAAGGGCATGGAACAACCAAGTAATAGTGTGAGTTGGGTCGACACAGTGCTCAAGGCAACTTACTGCCTGCCACACACAGATGTTAAAATATCTGCCTCTGCTGTTTTAGTAACATAATTTGGCTGGAAATTATAGGCTGGTGTGCTATGTCAGTGGTAGGTAAATTATTGGAAGGTGCTCTAAGAGTTTGGACATACAATTATTTGGATAGCCATCGGGATAATCAACATGGCTCTGTGTGTGGTAGGTCGAGGAGGTTACCAGGAAAGTTGATGAAGGAAAGGTTGTGAATGTTGTCTACATGGACTTTTACTAGTGAGGCCCTTAACAAGGAGCGCTTTCATCCCTAACGTCGAAGTACTCGAGATGGCAGAGGTCGACAGCATCGAGTCCACGCTGCTGAAGATCCAGCTGCGCTGGATGGGTCACGTCTCCAGAATGGAGGACCATCGCCTTCCCAAGATCGTGTTATATGGCGAGCTCTCCACTGGCCACCGTGACAGAGGTGCACCAAAGAAAAGGTACAAGGACTGCCTAAAGAAATCTCTTGGTGCCTGTCACATTGACCACCGCCAGTGGGCTGATAACGCCTCAAACCGTGCATCTTGGCGCCTCACAGTTTGGCGGGCAGCAACCTCCTTTGAAGAAGACCGCAGAGCCCACCTCACTGACAAAAGACAAAGGAGGAAAAACCCAACACCCAACCCCAACCAACCAATTTTCCCCTGCAACCGCTGCAACCCTGTCTGCCTGTCCCGCATCGGACTTGTCAGCCACAAACGAGCCTGCAGCTGACGTGGACATTTACCCCCTCCATAAATCTTCGTCCGCGAAGCCAAGCCAAAGATATATGGATATATATATATCAAACCAATTTAAATTAAGCAGGGTCAACTAGACAGGGATGTCCAATATCCCCCTCATTGTTCACGTTAGCTATAGAACCCTTGGCAGAACTGATAAGAACAGAAAATAAAATAAAAGGGATAAAAATAAAAGAGAAGGAATATAAAATCAGTCTATTTGCAGATGACATCATAGTATACTTAACAGAACCAGAATTATCAATAAAAGAATTACATCAGAAATTGAAGGAATATGGAGAAGTATCGGGGTACAAGATCAGCACAAATAAAAGTGAAGCGATGCCAATGAATAATGCGGATTTCACAAAGTTTAAAAAGAATCACCATTTAAATGGCAAACACAAGCCATCTGATACCTAGGTATTCGACTAGATAACAATCTAGTCCATCTATACAAATTAAATTATCAGCCATTAATGAAGAAATTACAAGACGACTTAGAACATTGGAAAGATTTACCACTAAAGCTACAAAACTAAGAATTATTATAGAGCAGCACAATTAAGATACCTATCAGATTTTTATCAAAAAAGGGAAAAACCAGATTGGACCAGATTAGAGCTAGATAAAATAGGGGAGAAGGTATCAGAACATATACTATATAAGTGGGATGAAAAGCTGGGGCAACATGGGAATTCACCAGTACTGCACCATCTGCTCAACATTTGGAAGAAGATTCACATAGAAAGGAAAAAAACAAATGACCAACTACCAAAATTATTATTGACACAATATCAACTAATTCCTTTCACAATAGATAACCTTTCCTTTAGAGAATGGGAGAGAAAAGGGATCAAAAGAATAGAAAATTGCTTTTTGGGAAATAATTTATTATCTTTTGAACAAATGAAGTACAAATATGGTATAACCACCAACTGAAAACCTACTTGAAGGACAAATTGGGAAGCAGGCTGAGGTTACCAGAAGGAAGCAGCTTTGAATATATGATTACAGATACAATGATACTTAAAAGATTTATAACAAACATGTACATCCAACTGCAAGAGAAAGAGAATGATGAAATAAGCTGTAAACCCAAACAAAAGTGGGAACAAGATTTAAACATAAAGATAAAAAATGAAAAATGGGAAAAGTTATGCTCCAGAACTGAGAAATACAATAAACACGAGGTTATGCATGATACAATATAATTGGTTACACAGGCTATATACCACGCCCCAAAAGTTAAATAAATGGGACCCAACAGTATCAGATAGATGTTTTCGTTGTAAGAAGGAAACGGGAACAACTGTACATTTAATTTATTTTATTAAATAAAATCACGAAAAGCAACATACCAAAAAATCCAGAGATCTTTCTTCTAAGTAATATAAGAAGAACTAAGCCTCGATTTGGATGAAGCACAAAAAAGATTTATTATGATAGCCTTAGCTGTAGGAAAAAAATATATGTCAACCTGGAAATCAGAAGAGAGCCTGAGAGTACAGCAATGTACATAGAAATGAATAAATGTATTCCATTGGAAAAGATAACATATAATTTAAGAAATAACATCACAGTATTCGAAATAATTTGGGAACTGTACATGGAACACAACAGAGGGCCTTCCGCGGACCCCCATCGCCTAAAATGACAGAATGAGAAGACGACGAAATGAACTGACATAATGTGTAAAAGTAGATGACACAATTTTCTTGTTTATATTCATTGTGTGATGACATTGTTTAATGGGTTTAATGTATTGTATATGTTGAACGTTTAGTGGGTTTGGAGGGGGGTGGGAAGGATGGAGGGATGAAAATGCCACTGTGTATATTCAAGAGGGAAATGTTTGTGTGTATTTTGGTTCATATGGTTCATAGTGTGAAAAATAAAATATTTAATAAAAAAGAAGAATCTTCTGTGTCTCCTGGTCTTTTTTTGCAGTCAACAAACCACATCAGTATCAGCGGTTAAACAACAACAAGGAAGATTTTTCAACATAAAATTATGTTTAATATGTACCAAAAAAACTTGATCTTTGCTTGCAAAATAAGATAAATGCAGCACCAAACACTAGAAATTCTCACACTTACACCACTGCCCAGTTTCGCCAACAGCTTGTTTATCTACAGAAAAGAAAGTCAAATGCTTCCCTTTTCTTTTCACTGACCTTTTATTCATTTGCAACTATATATCTTTGTACAGTAGTTATTAAAATGGCACCAGAGCCCCACATGGGAAAGTCAGGCGATAATTCTTTTCCCCAACTTGTGACACCATGTCAGCACCTCAAAAAAGTTTGGTTTTTGGATATTTTTGGTATTTAAAACTTTGAATACAGGGAAACGTACTGGTATAAATTTTATTAGTGAAATACATACACTTGTTTGTAGTGTTACATTAGTTGTTCTTTTAAATTTGCAGTAGATCTAATACTAAGAAAGAGGGATGCAAGTGTGAGTGTCTGTGTGTGGGGCACAAGGGATGTGGCCTGGGAACCAAGGAGGTGGCAGCCAAAGAAAGTTTGCGAACCATTTAGGGCCTAAATTTTACCCTAAAATTGGTCTACAAAATTAGACTATTACATTAGACTATTCTAATACTATTGCAACTGTATAAATCCTGCTTCAAAGCCAGTAAAAGTCATACAAATCATGAATGTAACATTCTGATAGCTACTACCAACACAGCCAGTGTGGCAGTAAATGCAACATTCTCCTGTTACACCGATGCTAGTTTCTATCTGCAGTCCAATGTCAATGAAACGTGTATGAGAAGTCAGATTATGAGAAAAATCCTTTCAGTTGTTTCACTCCCACATGCAGCTGATTTGCACAAAGCTGTGCCCTTTTGAGAGTAAATGACTACCTTTTCACAATGTGAATAAGTTATAGCGTTTGTGGACAGAAAGGAAACTGAACCCAAACAGCAAGTGACGGTTGATGGTGGTGTAACAGAGCTATCTGGTAACTCAACTAAAGCAGTGGTAAAACACAGGATTCTGTGGACACCGGTGGTTAAGTGAGAAAACACACAAATGCTGGAGAAACTCAGCAGGTCAAACAGTGCCTTTATGTTGCAAAGGTAAAGATACATCAACATTTTTGGCTAGACCCCTTCATCAAGTTTTGGGGAACAGAGAGGAGTCACGTGATGGAGTAGTGGCCGGACGGTGAACTCCAGCCCTCTCCAGAAAAGTCGGGAAAAACAAGAGAAAATACAAAGGCACAGAAATAAAAGTTAAAGAAAAGTGAGTACAAAGGTGGAAAGAAGATGGCGACAAAAAAAGAAAAATCAAAATCAATGGTAAGAAGAGAGGAAGAGAAGACAACGGAGGAAGAAAGAGAAGGCCTTACCTGTCCGAAGAGGCCCGATGTGGAGAGAGAAGCCCGCTTCCTCAGGTAGGTAGAAATAGGACTACAAAAATGGCTCGCAGAGCCGAGTAAAAGTGCGCAACTGCGCATGAAAAAAAACACACCGACGGGAGGGGGGACCAGCTGGGGAGTCGATCTCCACAGCCGGCAACAACAGCTGCAGAACACCTGCAGCAAGAAGAGACCACAGAAGACAATGGAAACAAGAAAGAAGAGAAGGAAAGGGCACCAAAGAAACAACAGATGGCCAACCCAGAGGAAGAAGAAGAGGAAGAGGAAGAGTACAGTGAAATAGAAGAAGAAAAGAAAGGCAAGATAAAGGATATACTTTCTCTTATTAAAGGATACATGGAGTCATTTAAAGAATGGCAAACACAGGAATTTAAGGATTTAAGAAAAAGACAACACAGAAGAGAAAATGAATAAAATAGAGATGACCTTAACAGAAATGGGAAAGAAAATGGACAAGATGGAAGAGCGGGCAGTAGCAGCAGAAATGGAGGTAGAAGACTTAAAAAAGAAATTGGAGGAATCTAATAAAAAAACTAAAGAGACACAAGAACTACTAGCTCAAAAAATAGATACAATGGAAAATTATAACAGAAGAAATAACATAAAGATAGTGGGCCTTAAGGAAGATGAAGAAGGCAAGAATATGAGGGAGTTTATAAAAGAGTGGATCCCTAAGACCCTAGGATGTCCAGAACTACAGCAAGAAATGGAAATAGAAAGGGCACATAGAGTATTGGCCTTTAAACCACAACCACAACAAAAACCAAGATCTATTGTAGTAAAATTCCTAAGATATACTACAAGAGAAAATGTACTGGAGAAGACAATGGAAAAAGTAAGAGAGGGCAACAAACCACTGGAGTATAAAGGGCAAAAAATCTTCATTTATCCAGATATAAGTTTTGAACTCCTAAAGAAGAGAAAAGAGTTCAATACAGCAAAGGCGATTTTATGGAAGAAAGGGTATAAATTTATACTAAAGCATCCAGCGGTATTGAAAATATTTATTCCAGGACAACAAAACAGACTATTCTCGGATCCAGAAGAAGCACGAAAATTTGCAGAACAATTACAAAAATAGACTGAGGGAGGAAGACGGGTAATGAGAGTTAAAATGATCACGATTGATATGTATGTGGGTAAAGACAAAAATAGACTGAGGGATGAAGACGGGTAATGAGAGTAAAAATGATCACGATTGATATGTATGCGGGTAAAGAGGTATAAGAGTGAATAGAGACAATGAGCATACATGAATGTATCTGTACTTAGAGGAAAATATAGATAGTATAGACAAGAATTAATAAGGGAAGGTAATGGAATAGAGAGAAAAAAGAGGGAATTAAAAGAGTGACCTTTGTGACATATGAAAAGTGAAATCTTTTCTGGGGGGGCGGGGTGAGGGGAAATAGCGGTCACTGCAAATAGTGGATTCGCAAATCCAAATGGAGAGGGGAGATGTGGATAAAGGACAACTCAGGAGGGGAAGGGAGATTGGGGATAAATAAAATAGAAATAGGAGAATAAGGAAAGTGTTGGATGTTGTAGGAATGTTGTCTTATAAAGAGTTGAAAATAAGAAAACAGAAATGGAAAAGGAGGAAAGGTAATGATGGAAAAACGGAAAGAGAAGATAAACAAAATATAAAAGGGCTACGCTGAACTATATGACTTTAAATATTAATGGAATACATAACCAAATTAAAAGGAAGAAACTATTAAATTTAAATGAATAAATGTATTCCATTAGAAAAAATAACATATAGGTTAAGAAATAATATTGAAATATTCGAACAAGTATAGGAGCCTTACATTAAATACAATAGCGAAAACCTACCGGGGACAAACATTACCTAAGTTGATGGAAGGAGAAGGAAAGAAAAGAATGGACTCAGTAGAATTTCTGGTGTATTTTTGTTGAATGACAACATTGTCTGACTGGCTTAATGCAGCCTAGATTGTATACCTAAAATGGATGAGGGGGGGGGGGTGGCTTGGGAGGAGGGGGGGGGGAGAAAAAGTCACTGTATATGTGTGAAAAAGAAATAGTGTATATCATGGCTAATGTGATTTATGGTGTGAAAAATAAAAAATTAAAAAAAAATATATAACACTCCACCAGTTAATCCCAGTTCACTGCATTCACCCTTTCCTGCAGAATTTAGGGTCTATAGATGAAGACAGAGAACATTGATTCAGAAAAATATATATACAATTGTTTACAAATTTAAGCAGTGTGGGGTTCTGGAGATCCTGGTGGAGAGTCTAAGCACAGGAGGGATTTGGGCTCCTTGAGTCTCCTGGTCCTCTTATGGGGGAGGAGTGGAGGGCTTAGTCTCCAGCTCTACGGTGAAGGGGGATACACTTTCCTCCTGGACTGGATTCCCTGAGACCCTGACTGGGGGTGGTGGGAATGAGCTCCATGGCTTGCAGGGCACTTGAGGCAACAGACCCTCTGTTCCGGCAGGTGTCAGGTCCCTGATGGAGACAGCTTCCTCTCTGCCATCCGGGTACTCCACATAGACATATGTGGGATTGGCGTGGGATTGGGTTTCACACTTTCCACTAGTCTTGCTTCTCCTCAGGTGCTTCCTGAGAAGGACTGGACCAGGAGTTGTAAGCCAGTTTTGGAGTGTGGTTCCCGATGTGGACCTTCTTTTGAAATTGAATAGGAGCTCGTGAGGAGTAGCATTGGTCGCAGTACATAGTAGCAACCAGATGGAATGGAGCGTCATAGGAAGAACCTCCTGCCAGTGTGAATCTGAAAAACCTTTTGACTTCAGGGCCTGTTTGACAGCCTTCCAGACCATGGCGTTCTCCTTTACAACCTGTCCATTCCCCCGGGGGCCATAGGTTGTAGTCCTGATTGATGCAATGCCCCTCACTAGCAGGATGAGCCCCAGTCACTAGGAATATAGCCAGGATACCCAAACAGGGCAAAAATAGAATCCAGGGCCTTTATGACTGATGAAGTGGACGTGTCTGGACACGGAATGGCGAATGGGAAGGAGTACTCATCAATGATAGAGAGGAAGAAGGTGTTCCTGTTCGTGGAGGGGAGAAGTCCCTTAAAATCGAAACTGAGCCATTCGAAGGGCCTGGATTACTTGATCAGGTGCGCCTTTGCGGGGTGTTAGAAGTGAGGCTTGCCCACTGCGCAGAACTGGCAAGACCTGGTCATTTCCCTGACATCTTCCATGGAGTCGGTCAGATTGTGCACCTTGACAAAATGAGCCATGCAGGTAATCCCCGGATAGCAGAGCTCATTAAGCATAGAGCACAGTAGGATGGTGTGTGCAGAAGCCCAGCTTCCTCTGGATAAGGCATCTGGAGGGTCATTAAGGGCTCCTGGCCAACAGGCAATGTCATAATTGTAGGTGGAGAGCTCAATCCTCCACCTAAAATTTTTGTCATTTTTGATTTTGCCCTCTTGACATTATTAAACATGAACGCGACAGAGTGCTGGTCAATGAGGAGCGTAAATTTCCTACCAGCCAGGTAGTGTCTCCAGTGCCTATGGCTTCTACAACGGCTTGAGTCTCCTTTTTCACAGAGAAGTTTTGGAGCTTGTGGCCTTGTAATGTCCGATAAAAGAATGCAACCGGCCGGTCCGCCTGGTTGAGGGTAGTGGCCAAGGTACATTCACGTCCACCACATGCATGGAGGCTTTCACAATGTGATTTCGGAGGTAGTTAAAAGCAGTTTGGGTTTCAGCCAAGAGTGGAAAAATAGAGGCTTTTAAGAGAGAGTGAACCTTATCAGTGCATTGAGGGATCCACTGAGTGTAATATGAGAAAAACCCCAGACATTTCCTCAAAGCCTTTGTGGTCCTGGGGATGGGGAGCTCTAACAGGGGGCGCATCCTATCTGGATTGAGGCCAATGATGTCATTCTCCACCAGGCAGCCAAGGATAAACAGACATTTAGTCCTGAACACACACTTGTCAGAGTTATAAGTGGGGTTCAGGGTTTTCACCGCATGGAGAAAGCTCTGGAGGTTGGTGTCATGGTCTTCCAAGGAATTGATAGAGATGGCCGTTAGCCTCAAATACCATATATGGACAGTCCTTGGAACGGATTGGAAGCTGGTGATATGCAGCTTTCAGGTTGATAGTCGAATAGACCTGATACTGCGCGATATAATTCACTCTGTCCGAAATTCGAGGGAGGGTGTATGCATCCAGGAATGTGTTGGGCTATAGTCAATTACTAGCCTGGACTTATTTTCCCCTTTAGGGGCAGACAGCTTGGGGCTGGAATTGGATCTGGGAGCGGTGCAGGCCATGGTCTTCCCCTCATGCAACAAACCCTCGCCCAATGCCCTTCCTTGCCACAGCTGGAACACACTGAGTCTTTCGCGGGGCTACGAGATCGGGGATGCTGGCTCTTGCTGGAGAAAAAGCAGATAAAGCACTCCCTAGCATGGGAAGCGGCAGCCGTTAGGGTAGGTGTAGCGTCTGGTCTTCCTCACAATCGCAGCCCGAAAATCCAGCAGGTAGTCATCGATGGTCTCTCCTGGCCACTGACGACGTAGAGCCAGTCTGTGACTTCAGGTACTAGGTCTTCAAGCCTCGATGGCGGCATCATATGTTGTGCGTACCCTTTCATTCCTACCCTTGGAACGAGCACGGACCTCCCGAGTTCATCGGTTTGGAAGACATCTCTGGTTGCGTTCAGGTAGGCCTGGAAGCAGCCTATCCCATATGTAAACTCCTCAGCTGCGTCAGGGGACAGAGGGTCTCTCAGTAGCATAGCTGGCTTAAGTAGCGCTTCCACGTTAGGGAATGAGCGAATAAAATTGTAACGTGAATAAAAGCTCTCAAGACTGGAGAGAGAACAACCACTTTTATTAGCTTATGACTAAGGTTAGGGTCTCACGGTCGTCTTTAGAAGGGTTCTGGGTTTAGCCAGGAAACCAGGGTTATATGTGAGCAGATAGATTGAGGTGGGGCCGACCATCAACACAGCACACTATCAGTAGCCGCTTTTAGGGGTCCCAATAAAGATTACCCGCCTGCAGGCGCGGCGAGCAGAGTTCAGCTGGCACGTTTTGGTGGCCAGAGATTGAATGGCTTTCTGGCACCTAATCATGTTGCTCGCCGTCAGCAGCGAAAGCCGGCTACTCGGGACAGCAGTCTGTCAGCTCGCCTCCCCGCTGCCTGAAGCCCCCGGCGCGGGACGGGGACTGCGGGGTTGGAGCGCTGTCCCTGGGTCGCTAGTTGAGCTGCTCGGCACCTGGATTTTGGGCTTTGCCCGAGCTGCTTTCAGCTGCGATGGGGAATACTCCACGCAGCATATTCTACCTACTAGAGAAGGCCACTCGCCAGCCGCAAGGGAGTATTATCCCACCGCCGGCCCCCCCCCTTCCCCCCCCCCCGCCGCCGCCGCCGCCGCCGCCCCCCCCCCCGCCGCCGCCGCCGCCGCCGCCCCCCCCCCCCCGCCGCCGCCGCCCCCCCCCCCGCCGCCGCCGCCCCCCCCCCCCGCCGCCGCCGCCCCCCCCCCCCCGCCGCCGCGCCCCCCCCCCGCACGCCGGCGTGCGTTCCCCCCCCCTCCCCGCACGCCGGCGTGCGTTCCCCCCCCCTCCCCGCACGCCGGCGTGCGTTCCCCCCCCTCCCCGCACGCCGGCGTGCCCCCCCCTCCCCACCGCCGGCGTTCCCCCCCCCTCCCCGCACGCCGGCGTGCCCCCCCCTTCCCCACCGCCCGTTCAGACAGCTCAACCCGAAACGTTGGCGAGGCATCTTCACCTTTGACCTGCTGAGTTTCTCCAGCAGTTGTGTGTGCTTCCAGCTAGAGTAGCGTGTTGTTTATGCAATGGGAGGTGAGAATCACTCGACTGTCCTAAAAATAATATGACCTCCGAAATTAAACAGTCCGAGACCGAAAGCCAAGCGCCCGCTCAGTCCCTGAACACCGCCAGGTCAAGAATCGCGCCATTGTCGCTTACCGGAGTCGTCCTGCCCGACAGCCGAACCCGCCAGAGTTTCTCGGACCACACAACACAAGCAGAATGAAAAGCTCAGAATCCCAGTCCCAAACATCCTACCGAGCCGACTTCAGGGCAACATCCTTCTCCTCCTCCTCCTCCAACCAACACAGGCTGCTGCTCCAAACTCTCCGAGTTTCGGTTTCACTGCCCGAGTTCCCAACTCCGTGTGGGCTGGGTAACCGGAATTCCCCTTTCCGTGGAGCAGAGAGAAAATGAGACCTCAACCGCAAATTCGTCGCTTTACTGGCAAATCAGGGTTTTTTTTAAATTAGAAAACCCAAATCCAGGAATTTCTAGGCTTTAGCTATTCAAATATGGTATCGTCCAGAATGGGACGCCAGGTCATTTGAAATCAGCGCCCAAGGATGCAACGCCGTCCCCTCGTCATCAAAGCCTGGCCATTCAATCAGCCAGGATGCAGCCCCCACCTCGAACTGCTGTTGTGATGGAAAATGCCTCTGTGCTGAAGGTATTCTCATTAGGTTTCTGGGAAGTGAGTTCCAGACCCCCCCCCCACACATTGTCACATTATTATCGAGTACAAAGGTCCTTCTGCGTCCAGTCTAGTTGGTTAACACAGGCATATTAAATTGGAGAATAAGCAGTTAGAATTTAAAAAGGGGTGAGGCAGCAGCAAGAAGTTGATTGGAGTTGAAAGAGGCTGAGTATGCCCAGAAAAGTGAGGGACTGTTTAGCTGAGTAGTTATGGTTGGAGAGGTGAGGAATAGTTGGAGTTAAAATCAGGCAGGGCCTTCCGGAATCTAGGAACAAAAAGGGAGTCAGCAGGTCCTGTTGTGGTTTTTTTTAATATCCAAAATGAGTCAGGAAATGCAGTGAATTCTTCAGAAAAGTTTAAGCCTTTATTCACAAACAAAAGCTGAGATAAATCAAAGCCTTGACTCTGTAATGCTTGTTGCTATGAGACATTGCATTTTTTAAATACAGATTTTCAGTTCTTTGACTTTGATTGATATTTTGTACTAATTAGCTCATCCTGGGTTCCTTTCTCTGTCGTGGTACTCTGATCACTTCTCCTTGTGCTACACTTGTAACTGACCTGTTTCAGAATAAATCACTCAGACCTTGTTCTGTCTAACTTCTATCTGATCTCCTGTTATTCCTCTGAATGCTTATTCTGGTGCCTGTAACCACTATTATTTTCTTAGATTTGAATGTAAGACCTTGATGCTTTCTCTCTGGACTTGTGTTTTAAAGTTAGCAGTTTTGTGTAATGTTGGGGATGAAGATATTTTCCCTCTTTGTGTTTTAAAGTTAGCACACTACATACTGTGGCTGTTACTTAATTACATGAATAGTTTCCATAAACAGTGTAGTTAAAATACATAGTAAATTGTTACATAGTAATGGATTAATGAATACATAAAGAATATGAATAGTCCATAATAGGCACAGGTAAGGCCAGGTTTTTTTAGATATAAATTTTTGTTCATCTAGTCGTGGACAGTGGGGATGACAGCCAAGGGAGAGAAATGCTCCTCTTGCAATGTATGTTGTCAAGGAAGCCAGCAGAATCCCTGATGACTTCATCTGTGAGAAATGTATCCAGCTACAGCTCTGACAAGCAGAGTTATGGAATTGGAGTTGGATGATCATTTGGGAGGCAGAGGGGGTGATAGGATGGGAGTTACAGGATCACTGTCACACCCAGGAGGTAGGAGGAAGGTAGATGGGTGACAGTCAAGAAAGGAAAAGGGAACGGGGCAGGCAGTGTAGGGAACCCCTGTGGCCATTCCCCCCCCCCCCAATTAGAAGTATACCATTTTGGATACTGTTGGGGTGATGGACAACTAGGGACAAGCCATGGAGAGCAGAGTCTGATCCTGTAGATAAGGAAAGGTGGAGAAAAGTTGAGTTGCAATGATAGGGAATCCCATTGGGGGACAGATAACAGGTTCTGTGGAAGAGATAGAGTATGCTGGATAGTATGTTGCCTCCATGATGCCAGGGTCTGAGATTTTTCAGATTGAGTTCATGACCTCCTCAGAAGGGAGCAGCCAGATGTTGTGGTGAATGATGTGGGTAGGAAGGGTGAGGAGGTCCTACAAGGAGAGTTCAGGGAGTTAGGTGCTAGATTGAAGGACAGAACCTCTGGGGTAGTGATCTTAGAATGCTGCCCGTGCCATGTGCTAATGAGGTTAGAAATAGGAGGTTAATGCAGCTTAACACATGGCTAAAGACATGGTGTAGGAGGGAGGGCTTCAAATTCTGGATCATTGGGCTCTCTTCCAGGGAAGGTGGGACCTGTTCCAATAGGACAGTTTGCATCTGAACTGGAAGGAGACTAATATCCTTGTGGGAATGTTAGAAATAGAAGTACCTTTAAAGAAGTTGCTCGAGACAAATATTGAGAACAAAGAACATTTATTACAACAACAATGCAAAGTTGGGTGCTTCCCCTTACCCTGGGAATACACACATACACTGGGGCTCACCCAACTTTTATACAGTAAATTTCAGCATCAGAATACCCTCCCCCTTACATTCTTCTGCCCCCTGGATGGGTTTGGCAGAGGCAATCCTTCCTGCCTACGTGCAGTTTCAGTATACTTGGAGGACCAGGGGGTATCCTGTCGGTGTCTTCTTATGCCATTATTCCCATTGTCCTTATTCACATCCTAGCCCTTGTCCCCATTCACACCTTCCCGACTCTCAGGGCTACAGTCCCTTCATCTGCTGGGTTCGTTAATCTTGTCTAGGGTTTACTAGTTAAATATGCATACTTGAAAAATCTGTGTATGGCTTACTAATTATATATGTATAACTTGCTAATACTGTCTAAGGTCTTCTAATTATTTATGCAAGCCTTGCTAATTTTATCTGGGGCTTGGTGACCCTTATCTCGTTCAGACTAACTCTACTTCTATTCTCAATTGTCTGTCCTTCTCTCCTTCATTCAGTGTTGCTGCTGTAGGAGATTCTTATCTTACTCAGACAGTGTCAGCTTCCTGCCTTCTAATATCCATGTCTCATGTTTGCACTGGCTTAATTCATTTACTTATGTATCAATTTTATTTTCTTCATTTCTTCATGTTCATATTGCAATGTCAGTTTTTCTCATCTCTCACAGGAAGGTTTGCTAGTGCTTCTCCAGTGGGTTTAAACCAGATTTGCAGGGGGAGAGTGCCAGGAAAGTTAGAGGAGAGAAAAGATGATGTTAAAATTGCATGCACTGTTAAAAGTTCTCAGGTGTATCTATTTCAATGCAAAGTGTATTGTAGGAAAGGAAAACAAATTTAGAGCATGGATCGGCATGTGGAATTATGGTTGCAATAGAGCCAGGTCTGCCACATTGACCACCGCCAGTGGGCTGATATCGCCTCAAACCGTGCATCTTGGCGCCTCACAGTTTGGCGGGCAGCAACCTCCTTTGAAGAAGACCGCAGAGCCCACCTCACTGACAAAAGGCAAAGGAGGAAAAACCCAACACCCAACCCCAACCAACCAATTTTCCCCTGCAACCGTGTCTGCCTGTCCCGCATCGGACTTGTCAGCCACAAACGAGCCTGCAGCTGACGTGGACATATACCCCCTCCATAAATCTTCGTCCGCGAAGCCAAGCCAAAGAGAAAAGAGAGCCAGGACTGGCAACTCAATGTTCTAGGCTTGCATTGCTTTAAACATAATAGAATGGGGGAGATGAAAGGGGAAGGGAAGTCAAGGAAAATATCACAGCTGTGCTTGGGCAGGACAAACCAGAGGGCTCATCTACTGAGGCTACATGGTGGAGCCAAGGAACAGTTCTAAGTGCACAATTCTTTACAATGAAAGAACAGATAATTTAGTTTCAAGCAGTGGCAGCACAAGAGCATTGTTGTAGGATTCATTCAGGAGCCTGCTGGTGGCAGGGAGGAAACTGTCTTTAAACCTATTAGTGTGCAATTTCACTCTGGAGCCGCCTTCTCAATGGGGATGTGTACTTCAGTATGTTGGCTGCCTTTCTTAGATAACAGGAGGTGCAGGTGGAGTAGGGGAGAGAAATTTGCATTATGTTCTGTGCTGCATTCACTACTTTCAGTAGCTCCTTGAGCAAAGCTGCTCGCAAACCACACTATACTGCATCCAGCAAGAGTGCTTTAGATGGTGCCTCCGTAGAAACTATTGAGGGTCAAGGGGAACATACCGAACTTCTCAGAAAGTAGAAGCATTAGTGCTTGTTCTTCACTGTTGTACTGATGTATTTTCCCCAGGCCAGATCATTGGAGATACTTATTCCTAAGAACATGAAGCTAACTATTCTTTTGCCTTCTATGTTATTGATGTGGACAGGAGTTTGGTCACTGCCCACTTAACCTGAAGTCTGTGATCATATTTTTTGTCTTATTGATGTCAAGAAAGGCTGTTTTAGCACCTTGCCACTAGTTTTTCAATTTCCTTTCTATCTTCCATCTCATTGTTACTTGATACCCAGACCATAACTATGGTGTCTTTAGCAAATTTGAAGATGGAGTTGGAGCATTATTTAACTATAATATCATGGGTGTAGAAGGGTACAGTGAGGGACAGAGTACATACACATCCTTGATGAGTGTCAGTGTTGAATGTGGTCACGAAGGAGATGATGTTCCCTATCTTCACTAGCCTGCATTGTTAAATCCCAGTCACTAATTATGCAGGGTGAGTGTCCTGTTAGTGCTGTTGTCCCGCATCTCCAGGGATCCTGCTTCATTCTTGCATTTTCACCCCACGGCTGCATGGGTTTTGTTCAGGTGTTCTGATCTCCTCCAACAGGCCTATCATGCAGGATAGCTTAATTGACAACTGTGACTTAGACAAGGTCCATGACAAAAAATAATTAGAGGGGATCTGTACAAGAGGGTGAAATGCAGGTACACAGGGAAATATGGAGAGGAGGAATGGGGACAAATGAGATAGTGCTTTTGGAAGCAAACATGGCTTCAACTTGTGTTATAAATTAAGATCAGCAATCTTGCAGCAAGTAATACTTACACCAACATTTATTGTCCATTTCACCCTACCCTTCAGGAGATGGATGAGCTTTATTCTTGAACCATTGGTGTCCCTGATGAATGTTCCCCTATAATGTTGTTAACCTGGAATTTATGCTGACTCATCATTTTCATCCTTTTTATACAACTTTTTATACCATTTCATCAGATGCAAGGATCGACAATGAGATAGACAACAGACTCGCCAAGGCAAATAGCGCCTTTGGAAGACTACACAAAAGAGTCTGGAAAAACAACCAACTGAAAAACCTCACAAAGATAAGCGTATACAGAGCCGTTGTCATACCCACACTCCTGTTCGGCTCCGAATCATGGGTCCTATACCGGCACCACCTACGGCTCCTAGAACGCTTCCACCAGCGTTGTCTCCGCTCCATCCTCAACATCCATTGGAGCGCTCACACCCCTAACGTCGAGGTACTCGAGATGGCAGAGGTCGACAGCATCGAGTCCACGCTGCTGAAGATCCAGCTGCGCTGGATGGGTCACGTCTCCAGAATGGAGGACCATCGCCTTCCCAAGATCGTATTATATGGCGAGCTCTCCACTGGCCACCGTGACAGAGGTGCACCAAAGAAAAGGTACAAGGACTGCCTAAAGAAATCTCTTGGTGCCTGCCACATTGACCACCGCCAGTGGGCTGATAACGCCTCAAACCGTGCATCTTGGCGCCTCACAGTTTGGCGGGCAGCAGCCTCCTTTGAAGAAGACCGCAGAGCCCACCTCACTGACAAAAGGCAAAGGAGGAAAAACCCAACACCCAACCCCAACCAACCAATTTTCCCTTGCAACCGCTGCAATCGTGTCTGCCTGTCCCGCATCGGACTGGTCAGCCACAAACGAGCCTGCAGCTGACGTGGACTTTTTACCCCCTCCATAAATCTTCGTCCGCGAAGCCAAGCCAAAGATACAACTGTGATGCGCTGCTGCAGCAGGAAGCAGACACAAAACTCGAGAAAGACTGTACAACAGGCTTTATTCCATTAAAAGTCTCTGCTACAGCGGTAGCTGTACTGGTGGCTCCTGAATGACTGGTTCGAGAGGGGCCGGCTCAGGATTATATCCTGGGCGGTTGATTGACAGCCGGCCAGGTGTGGTCTGTCCTTTGGTGATCTTCCTGCATATACAGATTGCCCCCTGCAGTAGGCTAGTGGTGTATCACCACATTCACCCCCTTTAAAATTGTCCTGGGAGGGGGGAGGGTTAGCAACCTTCTTACCTGGTGTATGTGTATTTACAGGTTTAGGTGGTCTGGCAGCCGTCGGCGTCTCTGTGACCGTCGCAGGGTTGGCTCCTGGTCAAAGGTCGGTGTGGGCATGCTGGGAGGACTAGATGGGACGTCTAGGGCAGTTGATGTGGCACAGTGCATTGGGGTGGCTGGGCGGTCTGGATCAGCAAGCCTGTGAGGCGGGAGAGAAAGGCCATCCCCCATGGCATGAGTGACCAATGAGTGTTCGAATTGGGGAAGACACATCAGGCCGACGTGGTCCTGGGGCAGTGAAGGCTGCTGTGTTGAGGTGGGTGCTCCTGCTGAGGACAGATCCCTGGTTGAGACAGTATCCTCCCGGCCATTGGCATACCTGACGTAGGTGTAGTAGTATGCTGGATAGGCCCAAGATGGCGGCACCCTGAGGGCGCATGTGGCAGCAGCATGGCTGGCTCTACCCATCGGTCATGCTACCTGCTTGGGGGCAAGTGATGTCATCGTGCTTTGCGTCAGAGGAAGTGACATCATCTGTGGCGGCGGAAGAGACGTCTTCGCTGGCCTTAACTGGTGAGGCTTTTGGTAGGATGGTGCTCGTAGAGAGCATGTTGTGGTAGTACCCATTGGGGCCGGAAGTGGGGCTGGCGAGGAGGATGGAAGTCGCTGGGTGAGTAATGGCAGTGCCTGGCCCTCGCATGTGGCAGCATCTGGAGGGGTAGCGAGGTGATTGTAGAGGGCCACTGAGCTACCGGCGGGCCTCGAGAGGCATACTT
Source organism: Narcine bancroftii (assembly GCF_036971445.1). Lineage (NCBI taxonomy): Eukaryota > Metazoa > Chordata > Chondrichthyes > Torpediniformes > Narcinidae > Narcine > Narcine bancroftii. The sequence continues at coordinate 201,919,789 of NC_091474.1, read as the reverse complement.
TGGTGTAGTGGCCTTACTTGCCGCATCACGAAGAGAACTGGTTTCTCGCTGGGCAGTTTTGGCACTATCATTGATCTGACCCACACCAGGGCCCACGGTACTTACATGGGCGCGGGGCGCCTGCGGCAGCAAAGTGTTTGCCTACCAGTGGTCGCTGAGTCATGACTGCTGTCTGGGCTGTCCACGCGGAGGCTTGGGGAAGTCGGAAGTCGAAGGCTTCAGCATGGAAGGCTGTAGCCCTCAAAGGAGTGGACTACCTCTATAGTTTGGGCCAGGGAGTAGATATTGTCTTCTAGTAACTTCTGGTGGGCGGCTCTCGAGCGCAGACCTTGAACGCAGGTGTCCCTTACCAATCTCTACTTCCTTTTTGTTCACCCCGGGCTTTGTCAGGCACAGACGAGCTAGCTCACAAAGGACTCCCAGGTAGGCTTCGGCTGTCTCACCTGGGTGCTAGACCCGAATACTCAGGAGGTATCTGGTGTAGACCACATTCGGTGGGGGCTTGTACATAACCTCCAGGGTAGCCATCGCTTTTGGGTACTCTGTGCAGACTTTGACGGCCCGGAAGGTATGGGGACCCAGCTTTGTGCGGAGCACCACAAGTTTAATCTGATCCGAGTTCACCACGTCGGAGTGTGCCTGGATGACTGCCTCGACCATGTCCCTCCAGATTTCGAAGCGTGCTTGGGCTTCCGGGTGGTGAGGGTTGATCTCTAGGCTCCCGATGGTTAGGAGCTTTTCCATAGCAGGTCTAAATTTTTAACTGAATAAATTGTGATGCACTGTTGCAGCAGTAAACTCGAGAAAGACTGTACAACAGGCTTTATTCAGTTAAGTCTCTGCTACAGTGGTAGCTGTACTCATGACGCGGGAGGGGCCGGCTCAGGATTATATCCCGGGTGGTTGATTGACAGCCAGCCGGGTGGAGTTAGGTATATTCAGGTCAGCTGACTGACATTTGAACAACAGCATTTATAGAATATGGCAGCTATGATCAACACATCGTCACTTGCATTTAAATGTTTTTGCCCATTTGTTGTCTGATTCCAGAGCTCAAAGGAAGTGACTGCAGACTAACCCTACCCCTACCCCTACCCCTACCCCTACCCCTACCCCTACCCCTACCCCTACCCCTACCCCTACCCCTACCCCTACCCCTACCCCTACCCCTACCCCTACCCCTAACCCTACCCCTAACCCTAACCCTAACCCTAACCCTACTGGACAATCTGAAAACCAAGTCAACTGTATAAATGTAAAGGTGAAGGCGTCTTGCATAATCTGTTACTTTCTCACACCTGTGGTTAAACTGCTGCAGGTGTGAAACCAAAGGAAACTTTTGGAGGTATTCTTGTACGTTCTGTCAAACCTCAAGATATCCTGAAATCAGCCTTTTGAAACCACGTTTTCATTGCAGGGTTTGCATTAATGCAATGAGCCAACAAAGAAAGCAAATTATCATTGAATACCTCATGGAAACAAAACAATCCCACAACTGAGCTTATTGTTGCTTTTCAGGGATCCATTACTACTTGAATAAATGGACCAGTATTTAACTATAAAATTGCTTGGTGTAAGCTAGGCTTGTAGGCATATTTTCTGGCCAGTGGGATAGTTAAATATATTGAGAGTAGTTTTTCATGATATCCCTGTCTTGTTCCCACATTTCAAAGCATTCCATACGATAAGATCTTCATTTAAACAGATAAATTGATCTATATTTTAGTAATCAATAAAGAATTCCATAATGTTTTGAGGGAAATGCATGGAGTTCAGCTTGCTTGTAAAAATTGGGAAGGTTGTGTCATTCCCCTTGGGGAATTTTAAAGTCAATTTCTAAGGGAGGCCTTGTGGAATTTTATCATGGGAATACATCAAATTTTGGAAAAAGTTTGTGATATTTTTTAAACTATATTGGCAATTCCATTATTACTTCAATTTCTTTTTGTTTGTTTAGATTTATGCAGCAGATTTGTGACAATTAGATTGCAGTTATGAATTACATCTTGTATGTTTTGGAGAAGAAAGAGCAGAGAAGTGAGCAGGCTTTTTTTTTGTCCATAGGGAAGATTGTAGGACCTGTTCTGAATTGTACAACTAAGTGAACCAGTCCTAATGCATCTATTTAGCAGGGTCCTTGGAAAAGCATTCCCTTTCAGGCATTCCTTCACAAGGGAAGTTGTGAAAGCACTGCAGTGGAACATGACATGAAAGCAATTTGCATTATTGGATCAACATCGACAAGAATTGTCAAAGATTGAATCTCTATAGCTTGGGCTTATTCAAAGCCATCTCTAGTAGATAAGTAACCTCAATCAGTTTATATGGTATCAAATAAAATCCTTAAACCAAGTGGGTCACTATACAAGATACTCTCAATATTATTGACATCGAGTTTAACAATATTAAGGAGAGGTAGCTACATCGTCACAGTTGTGCCATGAAAATGGTAGTTCTGCTGCTGATACAGACCTGCGGAGAGCAGGGAGTGGAGGCACAGCGGTTATGTGGGGTCCAACTGCCCAATCTGACTGCCATCAGCTCCATACAGGCTTTAAATAGGCTGTTAACGGAGCCAACAGTGGTATTATTTCTGCAATCGTGGTATCTGCACCTAAGATAGCAGCACTTATGATTGGCCACAGCCACTAGGGGTTGCAGACTCCAGCGAAGTAGAGAACTGGTGCAAGGCACAAGAAAATGGGGAGAACACCCCCCCCCCACCCCATTTGAGCAGAAGAAGCAGAGGAGATGGTCCACGGGACGATGACCAAAGCAGTGTACACGTGCGGAACCCGCGCGGGCTGCTGGCCACTGAAATCAAGAGATTCACACCAGACTGCGGACTGATATTGGAACCGGGATGTGAGGGGGTACCAAGGGAGGTGAAAGTTTCCTAATTGTGATGGAGTTTCGGATCTGGAGCTCAGGGTGCTGATGAATTGGACTGGACTCTGAGGCTGTGGAAGTGCTGTAGGTGAATTTATGATCACTTGGGGATCTCTCCTTTGCTTCTCTTTCTCTGACTGTAAGAGTTGCTTCAGGCAATATCTGCTTTAAGCAGACACAAGCAAATTTAATACATGACAATAAAGGAATCTTGATATAATTCTCTATCAGAATCCCTGAAAAGTCTCATTGGTGAGACAAGTCCATCACAATTGGAATCATAGTGGATATATATATTCAGTAAGGAATGGACCTGTGAGACCTTTTCATTAGCTCTTAACTCATTCAATTTTCATGGAATCAGATCAAAGGAACTTCTTTCAGATTATACACTCGTATCCTCCCTCAGCTGACGAATCAGTACTTCCCTATTTAGAAGTAGTGAGTGTAGAATGAGCACAGAATGTATTCTATGTGGAGTACTTCAGAGTCTTCCACCAAAAGTAGCCCAAGTAGTTGTTGGTGGAGGGCTGTGGAAAATAGCATCCATTAACATGAGGGACAAAACCCATTTTACTTTGTTCCTTCCAATATACGGCCAGGCTTGTCTTCTCTATGAGGATTCTATCCTTCGTGCTGCATGCTGCCACTATCAAGCTAAAGGGGATAAACTCAGAACAGAGCTGGAAGCTCAACAGACTAATTATTACCTGTGGTATGCACTGGTACATCATTAAAAGTTACAACCTCATGGGCCAGCAAATCTCTCTTCTCCCCCTCACCCCCATTAAGCCTTCTTCACAGTTGCCTTGATGGGCTGCCTCCAGCAAAGGGCTTCTGAAATATGATTCTGACTCGCTCCACCCCTTTCCATTAATGCAGATAGATATGTGGTCTTTTGGCCTACCCATCTTAAAATCAACAACCAGTTCTTTGGTCTTGGAGATGTTGAGAGAAAGATTGTCATTCTGGCACCACCCAACTGGATTCTTGATCTCTAGCCAATATTCGGACTTACCGTTTTCAGTTAGTTGGCCAATGTTGGTTTCCCTGCATCATGAAATAAATATTTTTGGATGATTGTGCAATATTCAATTCAATTTATAATCTCATGTAAAATGAAGTAGTCTCTTTCAGTCTCTTAAGACTGAGACAACATTCAGGTCTGGGCTAATGCTGTACCACTCAAGTAATTAGCAATGATTATCTCCAACAGCATTATTATGGACAAATTCCTGCTTTTGGCATTCTGCATAAATGTACTTAAATATTATGGTTACAAATGCATGTCAGAGGCTAGGTATCCTGTGATGACTGAAAAATTTTCTGATTTCCTCAATACTTCCACTATCAATACACTGTGGGAATGCATTGAGATAATCTTCACTTATCTGGATGCCATAGGGACTCTGTGGTTAGCAAGTGGAAAAAGAATGTTGAGAACCACTGATCTAACCTATCCTGACCACTCTAGGTACACTAATATTCTATGAACTGTTTCAAGCACACATTAACTACTACAAGTAATTCATGATTCCTGCTGCTGAAGTCAGGGAGGACTTCCAGCAGGTGAAGGCACAGATGGCGACTAGCCCAGTATGAATCCCAGGATGTATCCTAAGAGCAGCACAGCTTAACTGACGGATGTTTTTACAGATGTCCTTAATCTCTCCCTCAACAAAACAAAGTCCCCACTTGCTTCAAGAAAGCTACCATCATTGAAGCAAAAGATAACAATGGGCCTGAATGAGTATCAACCAGTGGTTTTGATATCTATTATCATAAAGTCGTTTGAGAAGCTGGTCATGGGAAAACATCCATGTATAAGTAACACCCATCTTCAGAAAACTATTATGAATGGGGGAATTATTATTATTTATTATTGGGCAATTAATATATGCAGTTTACATTTATTATTAAAATTTGATAAATTAGCAAGTCACCCTACTTCGGCAGAAATAGAACTGAGCTTTTCTAAGCGATCATATACGTTGGCAATTTTAGGTTCTACTTTTCCCTTTTCATTTTCTAAATTGACACATAACCAATAATGAGAATAAGAAAGAGAATATGGGTTAAATTTAGGAATTTTTTTGTTAAATTTTTTTCTCTGGCTAGTTCTATTATAGACAACCATCTTTTCCCACCTTTAAGGAATTGTATAGACTTGGTATTACATATTTTAAAGATTTATTTATTTGAAAAACTGCTTCTTTTGAACAGTTTAAACTTTCTAATTGACTTTTGTAGATACTTGCAAGTTAGGAATTTTGTTCAGTCTAAACTGAATGTTTTTCCTTGAATTGCAGACACAAATATTCTTGATACACTCTTTGATCTACAATTTGTTCATGTATTTATCTTGATCTATTGGATTTAAGATTAGCCCCAATGGGTAAGATTAAAATGATTGGGAGCATGATCTTCATATAACTTTTTCAGATGAGGATTGGTGTCCCACTCTTTTTTTAAATATTTTATTTATTAGAAAACAAAGTAATAACCACAATTACAAAATTAAAATATTAACAAATTGTCAAAAACTTTCATGGTTACATAGAGAAAAATCCTAAAAAGAACAACAAAAAATTCTTTAAAAAAAACCTTAATTGCCTCAGCCCCCTATCTACCCCTTCCTTTAACCACATTCTACCACCCCCCCCCCCACTCTTCTAAGAAAAAAAGAAACTAAGAAAGAAAGAGACAAGGAGAATAACTTCAATCATTCTTTCACTCTACAATGTGGAGACCCAATTGCACTTTGAGACCAGCCTCAGATTTTCAAATTAGAATCATCCAAATCTGGGCTCCAAATCTTTTGAAATACATAATATTTATCCTGTAAATTATGTTATTTTCTCCATTGGTATACAAGAACTCATTTCTGAATGCCATCTTTTTAAATTAAGCTCCATCTGATCTTTCCATGAAACAGCTATACATTTCCTTGCTACTGATAGAATGCTATTTGAAATTTATCTAATATGTTGAACAAAGCCATTTCAGTTATTTCCCCAATTAAAAAGATCTTTGGGTCTCAAGAAAATTGTATTTTCAGGATATCCTGAAAACAGTCTCTTAATCTTGCCCAAAAACCCCTGACTTTATCACAAGACCAAACTGAATGCAAAAAGGTACCCTCTCCTGCTCATTACAACAAAAACACAAATCTGAAGCAATCAGTTTATATAGTTTCAAACGCTCTGGAGTTAATTATAAATCACCAACTTATACATATTATCTAATTTTGTCATTGTGTCTCGGTTAATCTTCCTCCAACTATCCATTTCAAACTGAATTCCCAAATCTTTCTCCCATTTAAGTCTTGATTTGTGCAAATCAATCTTAAGCATTTTTTGTTGTATTTATACATTTCCGAAATAAACCCTTTCTTTCCTCCATCTCGAATCAATAATTCAAATAATGATTCTTTATGTAAATCCAAATGTCTCCCTAAACAATCATACAATATTGATTTAAGTTGATAATAACAAAAAAGAGTATTATTTGGAATTTGATATTTTTCCTTCTACCTATCAAATGTTAAAAAATGACTCACCTCAAAACAGTCATTTATTGTTCTAATTCCTTTCTGGTTCCAAATTTTAAGGAGGCTATTATCCATTGTAAAAAGTAAACTCTTATTCTGAAGCAAAGGAGTATGTCTAGATAATCCACTTGACATTCTTGTAGTTTTACTAACCTCCTCCCACATACTTATCAAATGAAACAGAACTGGAGATTTATAACTATTAATAGTTTTACTCGTCCACTTATAAATATAATGATCCCTTCTAACCTCTCCAATTTTCTTCAGTTCAATATCTAACCAAGTAACTGAACTATCTAAACCAAACATGGTATTCCACTCTTAGTTTGATCAATGAACCGTCATTTTGGGCAAGGTGCTATTTATTACAAATTAAGGTGATACACAGAATACATACTCTATGTCTAAACTCAAATTATCCCATTTCTATGATCCATTTTGTGGCAAGTGTAACATTTTTGAAGCCTCACTAATTCATATGTTTTAGGAATGTCCTAAATTAGGAAGATATTGACAGAATATTTTTTCATTCTTTATCAACAATTTTTAAGATTAAATTAGATCCTTGCCCTTTAACTGCACTGTTTGGTTTCTCACGTGAACCGGATAAACATTTATCGGCACCTCAAGAGAAAGTTTTAGCATTTAGCACGTTGAGAGGCAGATAAGCAGTTTTAATGAAATGGAAAGATGAACTCTCACTGATTTGTGCACAGTGATTACATGATGTAATGTCATATCTAAGTTTAGAGAAAATTAGATAAAATATTAAAGATAATAAGTTACAGTTTGAAAAGTTATGGGGCCCATTTATAGAATGCTATCATAATTGACAGTTTTAGGTAATTTGGGTGCTCTATTACTGATCCATCTGTCTTCTGGAGATCGTGACTTGATTCTTTTTTCAGATTTTATTAAGGTATAATGTGATTTGTTATAATAGTATTTAACTATTTATATGTAGAATCATTTTAATAGATAATCACATTCAATAATAAGAAATGGAATTTAAAATTTGTCATTATGCATTTAATTTTATGTTAAGTCTATGCCATTATTTTGCTTTGCTTTATTCATAATGGATTATTATGTTAAACTCAATAAAATATTTTTTTTTAAAAGAGAAACTGGTCATGGTTCACATCAGCTATGGCCTACCAGTCAGCCTTGATCCACTTCACCTTGCCTTCCAGACTAACAGGTCCACAGCAGACCCCATCCCCCTTGCTCTCCACTTGGGCCCTCAAACACCTAGATGCCAAGGACACCAATGTCATAGACTACAGCTCTGCCTTCAAAACAATGGTCCCAAACAAACTCATTCACAAACTTCAGGATCCAGATCTCAGTGACCCCATCTGTGTTTGTGTCTTGGGTAAACTTGTACCTCTCACTTTGTTCGTTTTAGATTGGTCACAGTGTTTGAGCTACCGAAAGAAAATAGACACACACACCGATAGCAGTTCAGATTATACAAATGTTTATTACAAATTCAAAAGCTGATTTCACACTACAATATGCAAGCCCTTCCCAACTATACTTATCAACGCTTGGACTGGTTCCAACTGCCGAAGCGAGGCAACAACTGCACACTTGTAGGTTGTCAGGGCGCCAGTAGCAGCTTCTCCACCTCCCCTGACCGGGACGTTGGCTGGACTCTAGAAGTTCTTCTTCTTCTTGCTGAGAGATGTAGCCACTTCTCGGAGAGTCTCAAACTTCAGCAGCGGGACCATGGCTTATATTACCCAAAAACTACTTACCCAAGCACCTATTCCCTGCACAGCAAGAAAGATAAGCAAGCAAGCTATTAATGAATAACATAATTTTCAGCTTATCACTTTGAATACAATGGTTTATTCTACATCAAGGCTAGGTCTCTGACAGTCTGTGACCAAAACAAGCAGGAAGATTAAATGTTCTCGGTACATAGATGTCCTTTCGCCAGATAACTGCATCTCTGGCCCCTCGGTGGAATTTTGCTTATGTCTGCTGATTCTAAAACACAAGCAGGTTCTCAGCCTTGCAGAACCCAGAGCTGCAAGTTTAAAAAAAAACGGTTCTCAGCTCTGCAGAACCAAGAGCTGGAAATGAAGAAAAAACAGGTTAAAAAATAGGTCAGAATCTTCCATTACCGTTTGTATCCTTGATTTTCAGCCTCTAACACACTATAATCAGTGAAAATAGTTAGCAACATTGCCCTCAACACTAGCATTCCTCAATGATGTGCGCTGATGAACAGGAAATTTAAAAAAAACTTCTGAAAATCTATCATTAAAGTATAAAAGTGCTGGAAAAACATCAGTGCAGGGCAGAAGCTGTGAAAAGAGAAACAGTGTTAATATTTTAGTTTTGATCAAGGATTTTTGGAATGAAATATTAATTTTGTTTATCCTTCCACAAATACTGCTTCATCTGCTGAGTGGATTCAGCACTTTCTGATTCTGCTATCAGCTGACCCCTTTGATGCGAGTCCATTGGACCCAGAAATTTTAATGAAAAGCAACAGCTCCTTTAATTTGAATTACTTTCACTTCATTATTAATTGCATCCCTTTTTAGTATTTTAATGGTCCATTAAGATTTCCATCTACAATGATGAAACATTTTGAGAGGCTAGTGTTGAAGTTTATCATCTCCTGCTTGATACTTAGCCAGAATCCTAAAATCAGTCATCATGCAAGAGGGAGATTGAAAACTTGGCTGAATGATGCACGAATAATAACCTCTCACTTAATGTCACCAAAACTAATAGTAGACTTTTGGAAAGGAAAACCAGGGGCATGCAAACTTGTAATTCTTGGGGGATAAGAAGTGAATAGGGACAACAACGTTAAATTCATGGGGGTTACTATCTCGAAGGACCTGTCCTGGACCCATCATATTAATGCCATTGTGAAGAAAACACAACACTGCCTCTACTTTCTCATAAGTTTGGTGAGGTATGGTATGTTATCGGAAACCTTGGCAAATGTATATAGATGTAGTGGAAAGGGTGCCGACTGGCTGCATCCCAACCTGGTATGGGGGCCCCAACAGCTCTGAGTGAGCAATAATGCAAAAGGTCGTGAACTTCGCCCAGTACATCACAGCCAAAACTCTGCCCGCATGAAACATTGCCATTACAGACCAGCAGCAATTATCAAGGATTCATACCACCCAGGATATACTTGATGCAGCCATCAGGAAGGGGGCACCAATACCATTGAACTTTTACCTCCAGGTTCAGGAATAGTTGCTACCCATCAACTATCAGACTCATTTAATGACTCATTATTTATTCCTACATATTTATACTTATGTATTTGCCCTGTCCATTTGTTTACAGCTCTTTTTTTTTTCGAGTACAGTTACCAGTAATTAGAAATTCTGCCTGGCCCACAAAAAATGAATCTCAGGGTTATATGTACTATAATGTATGTATTCTGACAATAAGTTGATTTCTAAGCATCAGTACCCACTGACCTGCACCCGGGCCATAGCTCTCCATAACCCTCCCCTCCATGTACCTATCGAAATTTTTCTTAAATTCAAAATCGTCTGCATTTACTACTTCAGCTGGCAACTCATTCCATACTCTCACTACTCTTTAAGTTATTTAAATATTTTGAAACATTCTTATTGTAGATTAGTTGTTTTGACTCCATGCCAATCAGCTGCAGTTGATCCCTAAATAAGGGAACTCTGGTAGCTGATCACTCTTTAGTTTAAGGGTGTGTGCGTTAAAGGTGGGATAAATGTGGTAGTGATGCAAATCAACTAACAAATGACAAAATGCGTTGATTAACTCAAGGGTACTGAATTGTTCTTCCTGTCTCTCTAGGCATGGGTTCTTGGAAATTCTGTGCAGAATTGAGGCCTGTGTTCAATCATCAATGCTGTAAAAACATTCATTAGGCTATACCATTACATTCCACTTGGTGTCACTGTAATATTGCCGGTTGGAAACTGAATGCTAGCTTTAACTCTAAAGGCCATTGCTTTACACTTGGGGGGGGAAATGGACTGCAGCTATGTTACCAAGCAGAAAAAAATGATTTTATTCAGTGAGACATAAAAGTGTACAACACAAAAATGGGCCTTTCAGCCCAACTCATCTATGTCAAACTAATTTGCTTGTTTTAGGCCATATCCTTCTACTCCTTCTCTATCCTTCCAAATTGTTTTTAAATATTGTAATTGCATCTTCTGACACTTCCCCTGGCAGCTTGTTCCATATAACAACCACCCTCTTTTAAAAACTTGCATCTCAGAACCCCTTTAAAGTTTTCCCCTTTAAACTATGTCCTGTAGTTCTCACCCTAGAAGAAGACGCTATGGGGTGCTAGAGAACGGTTGATGGATTAAGTCACAACCTACAGAGCTCCTGTGAATTGTATTAATAAAGTGTTAATTAACAGCAATCCAGGCAGTGTCCTACCATTTAATTATAGTTGGCAATGCTTTGAAGCAATAGGGATGGATTTTGAAGTGTTGAAATGCCTAACAAGAGGGTTAAGAGTAGAGACATCATCCAGCAACCCCAGAGGCCTATCCGGCAGAGGCCTATCCAGCAGCCTCAGTCTCACCTAATCCTGTCTCCCCAGGCAGCTCACTGTCAGACCAGGAAGAATAGGTAACTGTCTTTGAGCAGTTAAAGTTAGCAGTGCTGATAAAACTTGGCAAAAAAAAAATTGTAGAGATCATTAAAATGGAGATAAGAATATGTATTGGAGAAGAGCTGGCTGCCCTTAAGTTGCGGCTACAGATGAAAAATGCAACTTGTGGCCGAAAAAGTACCCTCAGACACCAAACTGAGAAAAATTAAAGATACTGTTGGGGAGATAGACTGTTCAATGTCAGGTGTACTAATGACATCCGCTCAATGCAAAAGTAAGTTCAAACTCTTGCCGTCATTATGATAAAGCTGGAAAACAAACGTGAGGATTTGAAAGTGAGATCTTGGAGAAATAACATTAGGATAGTGGGGGTTCCCAAAGAAAATGACAACACGCATAAAAATGCAGTATCAGCTTTATTAAAAGAGACGTTCAGACTGGATAAAGAGCCACTGGTTGGCCCAGCACACTGCACCCAACGGCCGTTGCCAGGGCTGGGGCCATAATAGCCAGACTTCACTATTACAGTGATTGTGTGGATGTCCTACACCGTGCCATAGAATGCCACAGAGGTAAAACTAAAGTTTACCCCAATTTTACTGTGAAAGTGGCCGGAACCCAGGTGGTGTTCAAAGACATCAGACAAGAAATGTGTACCCTATGGGGGTCCAATGCAGGTTAATCTACCCATCCCAACTACAGATCACTCACAGTGATGAGGTGAAGGATTTCCTCTCGGCTGAAGAAGCGAGAGTATATGTCAACTGATTAAAGCGTGAGTGCAATTGGACACTCACTTGTTGGGCATTCTTATTTTAATCTGCAGTTATCAAACTTGTTAAAGTTGTAAAGGTGGAATTCCAAGACATATAATATATATAATTACTACTGCTAAATTTATACTCAGATTTATTAGGCTGAATGATGTAGAGTTGATTGAAGTGCCTTGCAATATGCCTGTAAATCAAATTCAAAATTTGTGGGAGGGATGGTCGTGTTTCCTTTCTACTCAAGCTCACTCTCTGCGTCCTTGACATTTAGGGGCAAGAACGTTTAGACCACATGGATGTAAAGTGTTCTCCCCATGGCTTAGTCTTAATATGTGTACTAAGTATGTGCTTACACTCAATTAAGGTGGTACAGCCCACAAAATCTAAAGATATAATTTAATGAATCCAAACACTCCTAGCAGGAGAACACATTCCGGATATCTCAGTTAGAATATCAGAGGAATGGGAAGCCCTATCAACGGATCAAAAGTTTTCTCCCATCTGAACCAGTTAAAACTTGATATAGCATTTATCAATTTCTTTAATAAAGTGGTGAAAATCAAATACACATTAAGAGGGTCTGCTAGAATGTTTTTCCTAAAATGGCAACCCTTTATGCTTTTTTTCTCTCTGAATTACGAGTGCTTAGTAACTGTGAGACAGTGGTACCAGTACAATCGGTAATATACTGATGATGCTGACAGCAAAGGTGGTCAGGGAGTGAGTTGGGGTGGGGGTCTGTGCATCTAGTTCTCACTGATGTAAATGCACAGTCCCATCACCTTGAGTCTTTCCTGAAGTAGCAGCTGTCTGCCCTGAAGGAGATAAGGCCATCCAGCTGGATCGCTGAGTCTGAAATGGAGTCCTGGAGTCACATTTCTGTAATCACGAGAGCATAACGGCCTTGAAGATGTCTCTGGTCCAATGCAGCCTCAGGATTACCTATTTCATATAATATCCTGGTTAATCTCCTCTGTGCTCTTTCTAATGCTACTGTGTCCTTGTGTGATAATCACTGACAAAAGACAAAGGAGAAAAAACCCAACACCCAACCCTAACCAACCAATTTTCCCTTGCAACCGCTGCAACCGTGTCTGCCTGTCCCGCATCGGACTTGTCAGCCACAAACGAGCCTGCAGCTGACGTGGACATTACCCCTCCATTAATCTTCGTCCGTGAAGCCAAGCCAAAGAAAAGACACATTATTGCAAGTGTGACCTGACCAATATTTTATACAGCTGCAACATCCCAGTCGTTATACTTATTGCCCACCATATAAAGGCAGCCTGCAGAATATCTCCTTCACTGGCCTACCTGCTATGTCACTTCTTTCAGTGAGCTATGAACGTGCACCCCAAGGTCCTTCTCCACAGCCACAATCCTGAGGTCCCTGCCATTAACTGAATCTTCTGTTAGTATTTGATGTTCCAAACTTCTCTGGATTAAATTCCATGTACCACTGCCTCAACCAGATTTCCAACTAATCCATGACCTCTGTCCCTTTATATCCTTTTGCAAGCTTCGACACTATTTACTACTCCACCAATTGTTGCATTGTCATCACACTTATTAATCAGTGCACCAACATTCTCATCCAACTCGTATATACAGTATATATGACAAATTACAAAGATCCAAAAACTCAAGAACAGATTTCTGGTTAGAAAAACACCCTTTCACCTAACCATTTGCTTTTTATCACCAAGACAGTTTGCCAACACACTCTGGGTTCCATGTGCCTAAACTTCTGGACCAGCCTACTGTGTCAAAAACCTTGCTAAAGGCCATGTACGCCATGTCTACCACCATACCATCATCAAATTTTCTTAGTTACATCCACAAAAAGTCAATGAGATTTATGAGACAGGATCTCCCCTGTACAAAACCATGTTGACATTTCCAAATAAGTCCCTGCCTATTCCTGAAACAATGGATTGTTTAATTCTACCTCCATAACCACCAAATAAAGCATTAAAATAACTTTGGATGTTATATATTTATTTTCATTATAAATGCCATATGTGTCAACTTTACAGACACCTTCAATCAAGCCAATGGTAATGAGTTTGTATCATTGAGTTAAGACTCAAGGAAGCAGAGCATCTTATTTAAGGGCTAAAAATTGGTTAGTGTCCAACCAAGAATGCAAAGTGAACAATTTCTTTGCAGTGCTCAGCCAAAGAGAATCTTCTCAATCTGGTCCTCAAGACTCAATATAATAATCACAGTTGTGGCAAACATCTGTACTTCCTTCAGAACCTGGGATCTGTTTATATGTACTTGGTGATTTCAAGACAGGGAATCAATAAACTGTTACAGTGAAAACACGTCTTTCAGCTCCTCACATCATTTGATTACTAACTGTTCCACCAGCAGAAGACATCTCTTGAGTATTTTGACAAAATCTTGAGTATCTTCATTAAATTTCCACTGATCTTGATGCTGAAAAAATACAGTTTCCCCATATTACACAACTCCTTTGTTCATACTGAAACTCCAGTAACTCACAAGTTCACCCTCTCCAAAACCTTGACATATTTTCTAAAGCATGGTGGATACATCACCCCAGTCTCTCCGTTCAATGACAGTCGCCATGGCTCTGCCGTTCACTGTTCGAAAATGCAGATCCTGCGTTCTCCCCATATTGCACAATTGATTGAAAACAATTTGGCATCAGGTCTCTCCTGGCTACCATATTCTGTGCTGCTATTTATAAAGCCATGAGAGAAGGTCGTTAGTGGCATGATGGTGCAAGAAGAGCACACCTGTTTCATTGAACCCATCTTATTGGAAGTCAAATCAAATATTTATTAATTTTAGATATACAGCCCTTCTGGCCCATAAGCCCGTGCCTCCCAAATACTTCAATTACTCTATGACCCTGAAATGTTTTTGAAGGTAGGAGGAAACCAGAACACCCAGAGGAAGCCTACAGGGTGAACATACAAACTCCTTCCGGACAGCACCCAAAGCATTGTGCTAACTGCTTCGCTAACTATTCTGCTTTGATGGGTTGTCAGTATTTAATTGTTAATTGTCTTGCTGGTACCTTCCCTCACATTTCACTTGATTTTATGTTCTACAAAGGATATTATTTATGCATTTTCCTGGTTACCTGAATGGCTCCATAAGTCCTGATCCTGCCCCTGTGAATTACAATATGCAACAGATAAGACAATAGTTTTTGGAGAACTTTGAATAAGGCCACATGCAGGATCCTTCTTCGTGAATGTGATCTGTGACAAAGCTGTTCCAAGGCTGCGACCAGGGAGCTCTTAAAAACAACAAGGACCAATATGACAGTGGTTCATCAATTATTATTAGGTCTGGAAGATTACATCACATGGGATCCATGGTGATCATGCCAATTTAATACAAAATTGGCTTGGTAGTAGATGGCAGAGTATTGTAGTGGAAGGCTGGAGACCTGATACCAATGGTGTTCTACAAGGATTGGTGTTGGGTCCCCTTTGTGTGCTACATCTAAATGACTTGATAGCAAGTTTGTGGATGACAACAGAATCGTTATTACAGCAAAGATTATCTGAGGTTATAACCACATCTAGATTAAATGAGGAAATGGGAAAAGAAATGGCAGATGGAATTTCATTCAGACAAGTGTGAAGTAATGCAATTTGAGAAATTAAACCAGGGCGGTATGTAAGTAGTCAATGGCAGGACCATGGGGAATGTCATTGAACAGACAGAGATGTGGATGGGGGTGGGGGGGGGGGGGGAAATAAGTGCATAATTCCATGAAAGTGGCATTACAGGTGGACAGAGTGGTGAAGAAAGCATTTCACATGCATCAAGATCAGTGGAAATTTAATGAAGATACTCAAATTTTTGTCAGGGCACAAATACAGAAGCAGGGTTCTAGTGTTACAAATGTATAAGACTTTGTTGAGATCACACTGAGGTATTGCATGCAGTTTTGGTTACTCAGCTATAGAAAATATATCATTAAGCTAGAAAGAGTGCAGAAACGATTCACAAGGATCTTAAGGGACTGGATAGAGTGGACATGGAAAATATGTTTCTATCTTCTTTCTACAAGGTTCCTCTTAGCTTCCTTCACTCATGGGAGTAAAGGGGTAGCCTAGGACCAGAGGTCCCATGTGATGTAATCTTCCAGACCTAATTATAACTGATGAATAGAAGGATGTCCCTTTAGATCAGAGATGAGTGGAACTATTTTCAGTTAGAAGGTGGTTACCACAGACAGCTGTGGAGGTCAAGTCATTGGGTATATTTAATATTGGAGGGTATCAAAGATTACAGGGAAAGGTCAGGTCAAAGCAGTGAAGAGGAAAGATACATTGGCCATCATTCAAATGGTGGAGCAGACTAGATGGATCAAATGGCTTATTTTTGCTCCTATGTCTTATGGTGGACTTAAATGAAATGGAGACACTGGGAATATTCTCCCTGGAGCATAGGAAGCTAAGAGGGGGCCTTGTGAAGGTATCCAAACTCATGAGGGGGATAGATATGGTAAATAACCATCATATTTTTCCCAGAAGAATCTAACGCTAGACAGAATAGATATAAAGTTTGGGGGTGGGAAGTGGGGGTGGTGTGAAGATTTAAAGAGTCTCTGAGAGCCAGGTTTCTCACAAAGAGGATGTTGAGTGTATGGAATAAAATGCTAGCGGAGATGGTAGAGGCAGGTACAATGACAACATTTAGAAGGTATTTGGACAAGTACAAGAATAGGAAAAGTTTAGAATGGTATGAGCCAAACACAGGCAAATTGGTCCATCTTAGGTCAACACCTTGTTTGGCATGAATGAGTTGAGCGAAAGGCCCCGTTTCCATGCTGCCTTATTCTATGACTCAATGACAAATTAGTAGCATGTCTTAAGTGCTCTATTTTAGAAGTGTTGAACGACCCTGTGTATCTGAATTTCAGCTTTTCATTTTTTTCTTCCATTTAAGAACATCCTGAATTGTTATTGTGATTATACCAAATACTCTCTAGGTCATACAGATTCATGACTGAATGACTTGAATGCCTGCAGTTTTGTGATTCAATCATATTGTCAATTACTTGTAACACAGACATTCTTATCAGCCAGCTTTCATTTGGAATATGTATCTAATATACCTTCAATCTTTTATGAATTATTTTGTTTACAGACCATGTTTTCCATTGGACTATAATCAAAGGAAACTACAGATTTTTGACGATAATAAAATAAACGGTCAGGAAATGGATAATGTGAATCTGGTAGGCCAATTACATGTTGCAATGCCATAAGTTTCCTGCTACAATCATGGACTTACATTGCTGAGTTACCTTTGGAAGCTCCAGACTAAGCCTATTGGATCTGAGCTGACAATATTAGTAGGTGGCCATTGACATCCAAAATTTTGTACAATTTCACTGAATCCTCCATTAAGGAGGAGTTTGTGAAGGTTTGGTATGACATTGGAAACCCTGGCAAATTTCTACAGATGTGTAGTGGAAAGTGTACTGACCAGCTGCATCACAGTTTATTATGGGGGTACTAATACCCATGAGTATAAATCCCTGCAAAAGGTAATGGACACAGCCCAGGACATCATAGTCAAAACCCTTCCCGCCATTAAGGACAAGTACAAGAAATGCTGCTATCGGAGTGCAGCAGCAATCATCAAGGATCCATAACATCCAACACATGCTCTGTTCTTGCTGCTACCATCAGGAAAGAAGTGTCATGACTCTTGCACCACCAGGTTCAAGAATAGCTGCTACCCCTCTACAATCAGACTCCTCAACAACAAACTCAATCAGAGAATCATTTCAGGGCTCTTACTTTTGCATTTTATTGATTTTTTTTGCACTTTTATTTTTGTTTCCATTTCTTTATTTGTTTACATGTATACATATTTTCTTGGGTACATTTTTTTTTGCCCTAGCAATAAGTGACAATTTTGCCTAGCCCACAGGAAAAGGAATCTCAGATTGTATGTGACGTTATGTATGTACTCTGACAATAAATCTGAAGTTTGAACTTTGAACTTAATCTTCTTTAAGCTAAATAAGTCCAGATTTCCAGTTATGGGAGCATTTGGTTGCTTGACGATGTCTCAGAATGACAGTTTAGTCTCTGCATTGCCATCTGGCTGGTTGAGTTCTTGCCAGCTTCATGTAAGAATAATCCAAATGAACCAAGAATATACAGGAGGATTTGGGCAATATCAGCGAGAGCTCACAATAGCAGCTGAGCAATGCCAGGCAAAGGAATTGAAGGGAATTAGAATTTTTGTGTCCTTATCTCTGATATTGGCAATTTGCACGGCTCCACAGCTCTCATATTCTGGTACCATTGATATTCGTAAGACATTTCTGAATTGGCTCCTGAGCTTGAATACCAACGTTAACAGAATCAGACACCATACCCTAAGTGTAGCATACAAATGAATATGGCTTCTCTTGAACAGCAGTGAATTTTCATAGCCACGTTCATGGTAGATTCTAATTTGGTGTTAATTGCATATCAGGAGCTGCAAGTGTCCTGAAATCTATGGGATCGTTTGTCTCAGTCCTTAGCTGTCTCAAAATTATTCATTAGATAATTGTGTAACACCTCATCTTATACTAATTATTTCACATGGTAGCATAAGTGGAAGTTTCCTCAAGACGTTCTAACCACTCAAAGCAAAACCAGTTTTAAAAGCAAACTGAATGACATTTTATGTTACCAAAATGTCAGGGTCGGAGGCCTTAGCCAAGGACGCAAGGCATGATTTCTGCTAGTCTTCCACTTGTGTGGTGGAGAATCGGATGTGCTGCTGAGCTACCACGCAATGATGATTGTAGGTAGCATCCAATATAGTTGGAGTTTGGGATAAGTGTAAGTCAAAAACAGAACAACAGCCCTTCCTTCAAGTGCATTTTGTTTGAAGATAATTATCAGGCAAATGCCAATTTCTCTTTAAAAATATTTCTATTAATTTGATAGAGAGAAATATTACATGTATGTATTGTTTAGATATTAATGAATTATATAGCTGTTATATAATGCAATACAGAGTATGAGTCACTTATCAATTATACATTCTTATATAATTCTCAAAAAAAAGTAAAATATATTTATGAGTATTTCACCTCATATTCTAATATTGAGATATACATTGTGATTTTCTAATTAGACCAATCTATGTATATTCAAACAAAATTAAGAACAAAAGAAAAAAACCATACTAATCTAACATGGTCGCCAGCAAATAAATTGAAAAGAATCGAATATCGGATCTCGGACACCAGATAGAAAACCCCCAGAGCACAAATGCTAGTTTCTTTATAATCCCAGAACCTCTTCTTGCCCAAGTTCCAGTTGAATGCTTCATGCTGTGGGAGGTGGTTGGGAGACTCTGCCTCTCAAGATGCACTTTCACCTTTTTGGGAACTTGTTTAAAAAAATGGAAATCAGGCCCAGCTGGAATTCAGTGGCAGTTTGGCTGGGTGGACACAGACACTGTCACAACAAATGCTACAACGATTTTAATCTGTTCATTCTAATACCAAGGAAAATTCCATCCCACTGTATCAAGGCACTTAAATAATCTGAAATAGTTGTGTAGTAAGTACAGGTAACCCATTGAGCAGAGGAGTAACCCTTCAGATAACCATGTAGCTGTGTAAGTTTCATTGCAGATAACCAGTTTCTTTTTCAATCATTTCAAATGTCAATTGGCCAAGACTCTGGGAATTCTTTTGCTTGGCACAGAAAAGGTCAAAAAGCAACCTAATGGAAATCAAAGAGTCACTCTGCGCTATACCAGATCCTTCATCCCATCATGTCTTTGCTGACAATTTACAATAATCTCATTTCCCAGCACTTGATCAGTAGCCTTCGCTGCCTTGATGATTCAAGCATTCATCCAGACATTTCTTAAATATAATGAGAGAAGTGTTCAATATAATGAAATATTTTGTTAAAGTAGATCGAGAAAAATGTTCTTTCAACATTCTCTAATCAAAGGGTATACATATAAAGCTCTTCAAAAAATAACGAGGGAAGATGTGGATCAGAAAGTTGTTAGGAGGTGACGCAGTCCTTCTGAAAAGATGGTGGAGAGATCTTTCAAAAGGAGATCAGCCAAATATTCTTACTGAAGGATCTTACTTAGATATAAATGAGGAATGGGGATATGGAATTAAGCTGTATAGATCTTGGAAGGAGCCAGTGCCGATTTAATGTAAGATTCTCCAGTGCTCTCTGCCTGAGCTTTTGAGTGCACCATTGTTGTTTGGCAGTTTGAATTTGTGTTCTGACTCCAACTCTGTAGGTGTCGCTGCTTGGTGACTGATGAGCTCAATGCCTTTTCTTGGCATTGGATTTTGGCACAAGGTTCAAATGGCAATGAACTAAAAAAACAAATTACCAACTACCAAAATTATTATTGATGCAAAATCAACTAATCCCTTTCACAATAGATAACCTTTCCTTTAGAGAATGGGAGAGAAAAGGGATCAAAAGAATAGAAAATTGTATTTTGGGAAATAATTTATTATCTTTTGAACAAATGAAGTACAAATATGGTATAACTCACGGTACAATGTTTGCATACCACCAACTGAAAACCTACTTGAAGGACAAATTGGGAAGCAGGCTGAGGTTACCAGAAGGAAGCAGCTTTGAATATGTGATTACAGACACAATGATAATAAAAACATTTATAACAAACATGTACATCAAGCTGTAAGAGAAAGAGAATGAGGAAACAAGCTGTAAACCCAAACAAAAGTGGGAACAAGATCTAAACATAAAGTAAAAAATGAAAAATGGGAAAGGCTATGCTCCAGAACTATGAGAAATAAAATAAACACGAGGTTACACATGATTCAATATAATTGGTTACACAGGCTATATACCAGGCCCCAAAAGTTAAATAAATGGGACCCAACAGTATCAGATAGATGTTTTTGTTGTAAGAAGGAAACAGGAACAACAGTACATGCAATTTGGGCATGTGAGAAAGTGGAAAAGTTTTGGGAAGATCTAAATCAGGTATTAAATAAAATCACAAAAAGCAACATACCAAAAAATCCAGAGATCTTTCTTCCAAGTAATATAAGAACTAGGCCTTGATTTGGATGAAGCACAAAAAAGATTTATTATGATAGCCTTAGCTGTAGCAAAAAAAAATATGTCAACCTGGAAATCAGAAGAGAGCCTGAGAGTACAGCAATGGTACATAGAAATGAATAAATGTATTCCATTGGAAAAAATAACATATAATTTAAGAAATAACGTCACAGTATTTGAACAAATTTGGGAACCGTACATGGAACACAACAGAGAGGGCCTACCGCGGACCTCCACCCCCTAAAATGACAGAATGAGAAGAAGACGGAATGAACAGCGAAGGCTACTGATCAAGTGCTGGGAAATGAGATTATTGTAAATTGTCAGCAAAGACATGATGGGATGAAGGATCTGGTACAGCGCAGAGTGACTCTTTGATTTCCATTAGTTGGTGTAAAAGTAGATGACACAATTTTCTTGTTTATTTTCATTGTGTGATGAGATTGTTTAATGGGTTTATTGTATTGTATATGTTGAACGTTTAGTGGGTTTGGAGGGGGGTGGAAAGGAGGGAGGGAGGAAAAAGGGGAGAAAATGCCACTATGTATATTCAAGAGGGAAATGTTTGTGTGTATTTTGGTTAACATGGTTCATAGTGTGAAAAATAAAAAAAAAATTAAAAAATGGCAATGAACTATTGGTCACAGTCCAAAATTAAGTATTAGCCATTCATAACCAAAGTGAGAGCAACTTTCTTCATCCCGAGTGTGCCTTTGGATTTCTCTACCCAGGAGTCTGTGGAGTCTCAGTTGTTGAGTATGTTGATGATACAGTGAAATCTCTGTTATCCAGAATTCAAGCAACTGGCAGCCTTAAGCAATCAGCAAAAAAAATTGTGGAAAATAAATAGGTTAAAAAAATACAAAAGTTTAAAATGGGCACCCCCTAGTGGTCGGTTAACCAATCACATACCAGACAATCGCAAGCAACTGGAAAATTCAATTATCTAGCATCCACCAATCCCCATAGATCCGAAATATCGGGGGATTTTTGTATGTTTAGGGCATCAAAGGTTTATGGAATTACTACACAAAAGCAGAACTGTGGTATAAGATTAGCTATAAATTTAGTGTCCACACTTGTTTTCTAATTCTTATATCTTAAATTCTAAACTGGAAATGGAACTTTACACTGCAGTAACATAAAACAAAGGAAAAGTTGAGAAATTACAGGTGATATTAATCCACAAAGCATTTTCTGCTTTCTTTTTGGAAGGTTGTGTCATCTATAGACTTCAACTAGCTAGTTTTGGCTATAGAGCCCACGCTATTGAAAAAAATTGTTCTTTTGAAGCATAATATGTCTGTCCTAATGGTTATATCTGGATTCTGAGAGGGAAGCAGAAGGAGCACTACTGTGAAGAAGATGAAACAGTCTTGCAATCATCCATAAATAAATGCCATTTTCATTACATTTGAATTCTGGCAAACTATTTTGACACACTGTACTATGTTTATTTACCAGACTGTCATTACCAAATACATTCACATTTCCCAGCCAAATCAATAAATGCTGAAAAATTCTTGTAAAATATAATAGTCTACGTTAAAGTTAATTTCAGAAAAAAATATTCTTATGAAATCCTTCTGTTTTACCCATTCCTTTCTCTAAAAAAGCAGTAGTTATTGAATTTGATAACCCAGTATTTTTGGCATTAATGAAACTCTGTTGCATGAACAAGCTGGTAATGAGAACTGACCAAATAACAAATGATTGTTGCAGTCAATAATTGTAATAAAAACCCCTCACAACACTTCAGCTTTCACATCATTGGCTTACATTCCACGTTCTTGCAGGTCGTGGCTGCAGATCATGATGTAATCTAGATAACGGGAAGGTGGCATGCAGGTTGGAAGACGGAAATACCATTGGTGACACTGAAGGGGACACTGAGGAAACGGTAGAGGTGGTCTGCCTTGAAAGCTGTGTACTGACGATCCTTAGGGCGGACGGGGAGTTGGTGGTAGGCGGATTTCAGGTCTGTTGTGGAGAACACACAATACTGGGCGATCTGGTTAATCATATCTGTGATGCAAGGGAGGTCCAGCTGCATGTAGCAATTAATGGTTTGAATATAGTCGATCAGAACTCTGTGTTTACCCCCACCCTTGACCATCACTACCTGAGCTCTCCAGGGGCTGGTGCTGGCTTCAAAAATCCCCTCGTCCTCAAGTAATCATATCTGCCTTTATCTGTCCTCCTCACTGTGTCACCTGCTTTTTGTAGTGACTGGCTTACAATTGGGGGTAAGATTGGTGAACAGAGGCGAGGAGTGATGCGGTGGGTAGAGAGACCACACATCAGTTGGGCCAGCAGGGCCTGTGAAACAGAGTGGCTGGTTAAGGAACTGTGGATTGCCGACCATGAGAGATGGGAGAGGGCTGTCATATTGCATAATGACACTCTTTAGGTGGCACTGAAAATCTAGCCCCAACATTACTGGCACGCAGATCTGCGGCATAATGAGGAGCTTAAAATCTCTCTATGTCGTGCCCCACACAATCAGCATCACTGTATTTTAACTGTGGATTTCTGCGGAGTGAGACTTTGAGGCTAGGGCGGTATTTTAGGTGATTGGTTTAACCTCAAGGGAGTAACGTTGGACCGTGTCAGGATGAATAAAGCTCTTGGTGATCTCACTATCAAAAAGGTATTTATTCACCTGGTCATTGATGGAAATGTCCATCAAGGACCGGATGAGTTGGTGAGGGCTGTTCTGGTACAGCACCACCGAAGCCAGGATTGGTCTGTGGTCTGACCTGTGCTGATTCTCCATCAAGGGAGATGATGGCGGTGCCCAGGCAGTGGTGTGGGTCTCCCCAGAAGTTGGTGGCGTCCAAGATGGTGGCCCCCATATGACGGTGTGGTTGTCTGTGGAAGATGCTGGCTGCCATGCCATGCATGCGGCAGCACTAGGGCTGGAGGGTTGTGATTGGCCCTTCTTCTTGCACTTGAAGCACGTTGTGTCTCTTGCCAGGCAGCATTTTCAGGGGTATTTTGCTTGGCCGCAGAAGTAGCACTTTGAGTGCTCCTGGGAGACAGCACGGTGGTGGGCTTGTTAATCAGACGTGGTAGTGGACCAGTGGCCTGAAGACCCGCATCCCAGGATGGTGATCCACTTGTGGAGTATGCCTCTGCATTGTGGAGGATGATCTCCAGCAACTTTGCAAGATCGATTGCTCCTTTTAAATCTAACTTACTCTACTCGAGTAACCACTGGAGCACATAGTCAGATCCGATGCCTGCAATATAGGTATCCTGAATCATGTCCTCCATATTTTGGGCGGCCGATACTGCTTGGAAGTTCCATGCCTGCACGATTCCCCGGAGGGCCTGGAAGAACTCATCGCCCGATTTGACGGATTGCTGTCTGTGGGCGACCAGCATATGTCTGGCATATATCTCGTTAACTTTCTCTCTGTATTGCCCCTTGAATATATCCATTGCTTCCACATACATGGTGGTGTCCCTGATCATTGGAAACACTCAGGGTCCGACCCGGTAGAAGAGAAGATGCAGTTTGTTTGCATCAGTGGCCATGATGCCGGCTGAGTTTTGGAGGAAGACCTTGAAACCGCGTAGTCAAAGTTCAAAGCTGTCTGAGACATCAGGCAACTGGATCGATCTCTAGTTGGTCGGGTATCAGGAGTTGGTTCATTAATAGCAATGAATCAAAAACATTGTGAATAAAATTGATGCGCAGTAAATAACTTGAGAGGCTGAGACTGAGTCTCTGATCTACAGGCTTTTATTCACAATGGACAAGCACCTCATTCTGTGTTGTGACCTGGGCTTTCTGGGGAAGGGTCAGGGTGATGGAAGCTGAATACAAGGTGAAAAGAGGGAGGGGTTGCAGGTACAGTAACAGGACAGGCGGAGCCAGGTAATCAAGAAATTAGGAATACAATACATTTCAGTAGTTCACCACCAATCAGTTAACTTTTGTCCTTGGAAGCAATAGCAGTACATTTAGGAAATGACCAAAATCCAATGGCATAAATATAAAATTTTTCAAATTTAGGTAATCCCCACCCCAAAGCAGTTCAAAATTCAAATTTATTGCCAGACATGACATTACATACAATCCTGATTTTTAAAATATCTCTCCATTCCCTGCTCAATTCTTTTAAAACCACTACAATGCATTGGAGACTGGGCAGGCCACTTCCACACTCAGACATACAAACACTCATTATATTACATAACCTATGCGTACATGTGTGTGTGTCCCCACACACACACACACACACACACACACACACACACACACACACACACACACACACACACACACACACACACACACACACACACACGTGTTCTTGAAAAAAGAAAGCTGTGTAGCGGCTACTGCAGTAGAGCTACTAAAGTAATACAAACACAAATGCCAGATTAGTCAACACAAAACTGACTTTATTTAGGTTTTACAATCTTCCTTTATACCCCGCATGTCCTGGGCTCCATGGGACAAGGTGGAACATTGCTATTGGAATGCTTTCGATCCACGGGACCGGCAGGTTTAAATTGATCCTTGTAAGGGTCCTGTGCCTTCCCGGCAGGATACTCAGCAGGATGATGCGCCATTCTCCAGCACGCAGTACTGCTCTGTTAGGTGAGTATTCACCTGTTTGCTTGTTCTGCAGCCCGCAGAAACATGCTGGCGATGGTTCATGACACCGCGCTGCACGCTCACTTGGCCCGCTACACGGCCGCTACATCACCCCCCCGCCCCCCCCCCGCCCCCCCCCCAGAATCGTTGCCGGAAACTAAAACACCAGTTGCATGTGCCTTAGGTGGACGCCCACTTCGTCTGGGCTGGGGGCATTGAATGGGTGAAGTGGGATCCACGTGGCAGGCTTGAATCTGTCTACACTAAACAGCTGTGAATGCCCCCCAATGTCCAAAGTAAACACAACCCCGTCCCTCTTAATTATGCAGAAAGGGCCCTCGTATGGTTGTAGTAACGGCGCTCCTGGGACCTGTCCCCATACAAAAACAAATCAGTGTTGAGGAGCTGTGGGGGTACATGTTGTTTAGGGGTTCCATGCCAGTTGGTAGGAACAGGTTTGCTGCTAGTAATACCACGTCGAAGATGCTGAAGGACATCCAGGTCAGAGTTGGTCACAAAATGAATGTCCCCTGGAACTGTAAGGACCGTACCATAAACCATCTCTGCAGATGATGAAGACATCCTCCCAGTAGGACCCATGGCAACTCATCGACCCAATTGGGACAGGTGAGTCTGGCCTTAAGTGCAGATTTTAGTTGCCAGTGGAAAATTTACACAGGGCCATTGGACTGTGGACGGTATGCCGTGGTGTGGGGCAGATGTGTACCCCAAAAACAAACAAAGGCAGACCATAAAGCAGAGGTGAATTGTGCTCCGCAGTCTGAAGTTATGTGCGTCGGAACACCAAATCTAGCAATCCAATTGACAATGAATGCCCTAGCACATGTTTCAGTGTCACTAGGCGGCAACGGGACCTCTGGCCAGTGCGTGAAATGATCCACCACTGTTAGAATGTACCTCATGTTTTCAAATACTGGCAATGGTCCAGCCAGGTCCACATGCACGTGTTCAAACCTCCTGTGCCCCACTGGAAAAGGTTGAAGAGGTGTTTGGTGGGCCGCTGAATTTTGGCCGTCTGGCAGGAGGTACATGTACGTGCCCATTGAGCAACGTCTTTTTTTTAGTTTATGCCATATGTACTTATTTGACACGAGTTTGACTGATGTTCTGATGGATGGATGAGACAAGCTGTGTATCTGGTCAAAAAGGAATCACCTACATGATGTCGGAATTAATGGTCTAGGGCACACATGTCAAACTCAGGCCCACGGGCCAAATTTGGCCCGTGATATAATTATATTTGGCCCGCAAGATCATATCAGATATGTATTAGAGCTGGCCCGCTGGCCGCCGCGCCAGTATAGCGCATGCACAGCTAATACTACAAATCCCAGAATGCTTTGCAAATGCGTTGGCGCCGGCCCGTCAGCCCGCTAATCGCCCCCACCTCCTCTCTTTACTTTCATTAGCATCTGTGACCTGTCGCCGAACTCACATGTAATAAACCCCTTACGGAAAATGGCCAAACGAAAGACAGAAAACAGGACCTTTCAAGACAGGTGGGAGGCAGACTATATGTTCATAATTTTAAAAGACAAACCTGTTTGTCTTGTGTGTGGAGCCAGCGTGACTGTAGTTAAAGATATAATACATGACGACACTATGAAACGAAACACCAGGGCAGGTATAAGGATCTGAACGAGAAGCAAAAGCTCCAGAAGGTGGAGGAGATTAAAAGAAGTCTGGTTTTACAGCAAACTTTATTTTATATTTTATTTCTCATTTGTTAATGCTTCTTCTGGAAAGAGTTTAACCAAAACTATCATTAAACATTTATTTTATTAAGAAAAAGTTTAACCCCAACCATCCAATTTTCCCTTGCAACCGCTGCATGCATGTCTGCCTGTCCCGCATAGGACTTGTCAGCCACAAACGAGCCTGCAGCTGACGTGGACATTACCCCTCCATAAATCTTCATCTGCGAAACCAAGCCAAAGGAAAGAAAAGAAGATATTCCATATGTTGCAAGAAGAGAAAACATGCAGATGTTGTTGAAAATTTTCAATAAATATTTAGTTTGGCCCATGACTTAGTCCAAGTTTTTAATTTTGGCCCTCTGTGAATTTGAGTTTGACACCCCTGGTCTTGGGTAACCCAAAGACACGTCACGAAGAAGGGTTGGGCCGCCCTGTTGTGGTGCCACCCATTGTTTGTCCAGGTTAGTAATGGCCGTACTGTATGCCTGAACATCGAGGTCTTTGGCTTATGCACTGGCCAATTCAGAAATATCAATTCCACACTAAATATGATATACAGTCGACCTGGACAGCATCTCTGCAATAAGATTGTCTTTTCCTGAAACATGGCGCACGTCCGTTGTGAATTCTGAAACGTATGATAAGTGACGTTGTTGTCTTGCCGACCATGGATCTGTTATTTTGCTGAAGACAAAAATGAGTGGCTTATGATCCGTAAACACAGTGAAATGCCGACCTTCCAAAATATATCAGAAGTGGTGTGTGGCTAGGTACAATGCCAACAGCTCCCGATCAAACATACTATATTTCACTTCCGCTGGCCATAAATGTCGGCTGAAGAAAGTGAGGGATTTGTAATGGCCATTGACATATTGCTCAAGAACTGCACTCACAGCCATACTTGAGGCATTAGTGCAAAGCCCCAAGGTAGCCTCAGGGTTAGGATGGATGAGCATTGCTGCTTTGGCCAATGCTTCTTTAGCAGTTGTAAACGCAACCTCTACCTCTGATGTCCAGGTAACGTCCCTGTGCTTGGTGGAGAGGATCTTAAACAGTGGTCGAAGAATGTCAGCAGTTGCAGGAATAAACGGTGATATAAGTTTACCATGCCCCAAAATTTCTGCTGTCCTTTAACCATGGAAGGTTTGGAAAGAGCACAGACTACGTCTACCTTGCTGGATAAGGGAAATATACCATTGGCCGTGATCTTGTGTCCTAGGAAGTTGATGGTGGATATGCCAAATTGACATTCGCCAGGGTTGATGGTAAGATCGAATTCCTCTAGCCATTGGAAAAGGCAATGCAAATGCAGGTGGTGATCTTGTTCACTTTGACTGGCTATGAGGATGTCATCCAAGTAAATATATGCAAACTCCAAATCCCTGCTTAAAGCGTCCATAAGCCGCTGGAAGGTTTGAGCAGCGTTTTTCAATCCATATGTCATTCTAAGAAATTCAAAAAGCCCGAAAGGGTAATAATTGCTGTTTTAGGAATGACATCCTTATGGATTGGTATTTGATGATATCCCTTGACCAGATCAACCTTGAAAAAAATGTGGCAATTGTGTAGATGGACAGCGAAATCCTGTATGTGAGGAATTGGGTACCTGTCAGGTATAGTAACATCATTAAGCCTACGGTAATCGCCGCAGGGTCTCCATCCAGCTGTTTTATTGGGTACAATGTGTAATGGTGATGCCCAAGAACTGTTAGAGCATCGAATGATACCCAACTCCTCCATTGCCATAAACTCCGCCTTTGACAGGTATATCAGTTTATCAGGTGGAAGACGACGAGTCCTGGCATGAGTCGGTGGGCATGAAGTGTCTATGTAATGAGACACACCATGGGCTGTTTTTGAGGCATTGAAATTAGGAGTGAGAATACGGGGAAATTCGTTGAGCTGGGCAGCATAGGTATCCTTGTGCAACATATGTACACCGAGCTGGGAAACTCTCCCTTTGCTGCATGCCACCGGGTATGACTAAAAGTGGTGGCATGAACCAATTTCCTCCGTTTCACGTCCACTAGTAAGTCATGGGATTGTAAAAAGTCCACACCCAAAATGGGCTGAGCAACAGAACCGAAGACACAATTCCAATGGAATGTGATCCCTCCGATTCCAATTGTGATCCGTCGCGTGGCAAAGCTGGGAATGGTAGTCCCATTTACCGCTTGAAGAGCCAAGTGTTGTTTATGTGTTTTTTCAAAATAGGTCGGCCAGAGTAAACTGACCTCAGCACCTGTGTCTACAAGAAACTTGTGGTTACCATCGTTGTCTTGAAGATACAATAGGCTGGTATTTGCGCCAGCTGCCGAGGCCATTACTGGCAGCCGGCTCTTTCGTTTCTCGCCTTTTGATTGAACTCCAGATACAGGAGGCTCGTAGGATGGGGGAGATGTATCTGCTGCCAAAACAAGCAGTACGATAGAGCCTGTCATCCTCCCGCGCTATGTCATGAGGACAGCGGAAATCCATGCTAGCGATGGGTATGCCAAAATGAGCTGGGAGCTTTGATAGGAATAGGGTTTCAAAGAGAAGACAATGAGAATGACCATCTGCTAATGCGAGCATCTCATTCATTAGGTCAGATGGATTCCTGTCACCCAGGCCTTGCATATTCAAAAGTCGCATGCCGCGCTCATGTCTTGTCAATCCCAGCATATCCAGGAGAAATTGGTGGAACCTGGTGTACTGGTTTTCCACCGGGGAATTTGGAAAAAATTCACTTACTTGAGATGCGGTAGCGGCGTCCAATGCACCTACGACATGCCAGAACTTCGTGTCCTCTGCCATTATGCCCTGAAGACAAAACTGGGTTTCAGCCTGAATAAGCCAAGGTTGATGGGTCCAGAAAGGAGGCAAGTGAAGTTCCACTGCGTTAACTGCTGCTGTGGCTGTGTCCATTATGACTGTAGACTCAAACTTCGGTTGAATTTTGCAGTTGTGGACACCAATTGTAGAGGTTACTACGGTAGAGCTACTAAAGTAAATGCAAACACACACGCCAACTCAAGACTGACTTTATTCAGGTTTTACAATCTTCTTTTATACCCCGCATGTCCCGGCCTCCACGGGACAAGGCGGAACATCGCTACTGGAGTGCTTTCGACCCACGGGACCGGCAGGTTTAAATTGATCCTTGTGAGTGTCCTGCGCCTTCCGGCAGGATACTCAGCAGGAGAATGCGCCATTCTCCAGCACGCAGTACCGCTCTGTTAGGTGAGTATTCACTTGTTTATTTGTTTGTTCCGCAGCCTACAGAACCATGCTGGCGATGGTTTGCGACACTGCACTGCGCGCTCACTCAGCCCGCTGCACGGCCGCTACAGCTGCTTCTTTATTGCTGACTGTAAAACTGCAGAACTGAATTTTCTCTCTCTCTCTTTCTCAGAGATAAAAAGCTTGCTTTATTCTCTTTGTTTGCAAAACCAGATGACCCTCTTAGGTCCCCTCCAGACTGTCTGTGGCACCGATGAGTTCTTTCATCTGTTGCCTTTTTGTAAACAGCAATCCATTAGTGAAGTCTCTTTGAGACTCTCCAAAACTTTTGCAAAGGCTCTTGGAGCTGGCCTGACTAGCATGAGCAGAGTTCCAGTATTTAAAATAAGAACTGTTTTTAGTGTTTGTATGTGACCTACACTAATAAACCTGCCCCAATTTATTTCCCTAAAACATATCTATAACCTGCACAATAACTAGTCCTGACAACTCAAATCAACTATTGGCTGATTGATAGAATCTTTCATTTTAAAAAATTTTTTGGAGATATAGCATGGTTAAAAAAAATGTTGGTGTTTGCTGGAACTGCTAATATAGCAGCACTGTTACTGGTGCAGACCTGTAAGTGTGGGGGACAGAGACACAGTGTTGCTCTGCAGGGTCCTACTGCCTGATTGTTAGGTCTGCTTTGTTCATGAATGAGTGAGTCAAACACCAGACTGAGTCGAAATCAAGGTTCTTTGTTCTTTATTGCCGGATTGTAACACTTGCAACTAACAGTGTTAGTTGGAGAAGGCGCATTCTGCCGTTATCAGCAAGTGGTGTTTTTTATATACCTTAGGATACGTACTTAGTAAATTATCATACCATGACATTGTCCAATGAATAAACTGTTGCTATCCTTCTCTGCTAGTTTCCTGCACATCAATTTGTCATCCCCACTCTTATCTTGAGAGTACAAGGTCACAACTGCATCTTGTTACGGCCCAGCACTGGGTGACTCCTTCTACATTCCCAGCTCAT
This sequence comes from Narcine bancroftii, assembly GCF_036971445.1. NCBI lineage: Eukaryota > Metazoa > Chordata > Chondrichthyes > Torpediniformes > Narcinidae > Narcine > Narcine bancroftii. Next base: position 201,888,337 of record NC_091474.1, on the reverse strand, counting down.
GATGTTTTTACCTAACACTGATTCAACTGCAAACTGCTCTGGACAGGTTTTAAACCACCTGTTAAAGGAGCCAATGGTGTTTATTTATTAAAATCTTGCAACCATGGTGCTTGCCCTCAGATGATGATGCCTGTGTTGGGCAGTGTACCATGAGAGGTTGGAGACTCCGAGGGAGCAGTGGACTGGTGCAGGGCACCATAAACAAGGAGAACCCCCAGTCCCCACTCACCCATTGAGAAGTTGAAACATAGTTGGTCACCCTACAGGATGTTCACTGTAGCAGTAGACCAGTGAGGGCTCAGTGGCTGAAGGATGCAAACAGGCTATGGGCTATTGGCGATTTGCGGTTGAAAGACTCACACAAACTGAGGGCTGCTGGTACTTGCAGTCAAAGGAGCCATACACTTCAGGCTGCTGGAGACTGGCTCATGGTATTGGAACTGGGATTTGAGAGGGTGCTGAGGGCAAAAAGGGCATCCAAAGAACCTCAGATGCAGAAGGCTTCCTGATCTTAGATGTTTGGACCTGGAGCTCGGCCTACCAATGGGAAGAATGGGAGTCTATGCAGCTGCAGAAGCACTGGAGGTGAATCCACGTATACTCAGCGTTTCTGAAGGGATTCTCTTTTGCTTCTCTTTCTCCTATTGTTAAGGGCGCCGGGCATTTCTCATGGTGACTCTTTGTTTGCCTTATGGCAGACAAAAGTTGAAGTATATCATGTAAGTTACATTTTTAATGTATTATTATGTGACAATAAAATGAACCTTTGAACCTTTAACAGGCCCTTCCAGCCCAAGAGCCCAAACAAACCAATTAACATATAAACCTCTTATGCTTTTGGAGGGTGGCAGGAAACTGGAGCATCTTGTGGAAACCATGCATGTCATCAGGATAACATACAAATTCCTTACAAGCAGTGCTGGATGCGAACTTGGTCACCAACGCTGTAATGGTGTTGCACAATCTGTTACGCTAACTGTGCCGATGTTTTCTGTTTAAGAAAGGATCTGCTGACATTGGAGGGGGTTCAAAGGATGTTTCTGGGAATGTAAGGGTTATCATATGAGGAATTTAGTTGAATGAGGAGAATCTCATTGAAACATTTTGAATCTTACAAGATAGGGACAGAGTAGATGTTGAAAGGATGTTTCCCTCTGTGGGAGAGGATCTTGGACAAGAGGACACAATTTCAGGACTAAAGGATATCTGCTTAGAACAGAGAAGTGTAGGAATTTCTTCAGTCAGAGGATGGTATATATGAGGTATTTGTTGCCACGGGCTATTATGGAAGCCAGGAGATTGGATGTATTTTAGACAGAGATTGACAAGTTCTTGGTTAGCCAGGGCATCTAAAGTTATGGGGTCTGAGTGGAAAAATGGATCAGCTCATGATTAAATGGTGGGGTAGACTCGATGGGCTGTTTCTGGTCTATTTCTGCTTCTATATTTTACAACAAAATCCACAGAAAAAGTTCACATACATGCAATTTATGCAAAGACATTCTGCAATTTGACATCCATTATTTTTCTGCTCCTAGATAGGGCAATTTTTTTCTTTAAAAACACATGATTTAACTAATGTTATTTAATTTACAATCTACATAGGAGGTTTGGAAGGTGTGTTGAAAACTTCCGTTCTAGCCTCTGTAGACACAGCTCCATGGAGAAATCAGAGAGGCAGCCTGGGCCCAGAAACAACCTGAAGGATGAGGCTTAAATCATAAGAACCCCTTATGTATCCTCCCCTTGGTCCCTGTGCAAGGCATTGCATGTAATTTGGTTTCAAGATTTAGCAAAACCAATCAGAATATCATACACATGCACCCATTCTGAGGAAATCCTATCTTATTTTCTTTTTCAATATTTTTATTGGTTTTATCAAAAAAAATGTCCCCTATATACATAACAATAAAATAAAGTATTAAAAAATCTCATATAGAAAGACAAATAGTACTGAGACTTTTTCTATGTTACATAAAAAAAGAAAGATAAAAAGAAAAGCACTATATTAATATCTAATTCAATCCCCTCCCTTCAGAAGCTACTGGCTAACATAAAGTCCACTACTAATAATAAAAAAAGGAAGGTAAAACATTGGGTACAAAATCCAAAAACTAGATAATCTCACCAATTTTGAAAAAAAATTAAGAAAAGAACCCCATTAAAAAAAGTTAAAATTCATTTAAGTAGTGGAACATCTAATTTTTTCCGAAGTCAGACATGCCATCATATTGGACAACTTTGATTATGAGTGAGCAGGACAGCATCTTTCCATCTCATTAAAATGGCCCTTCTTTCAATCAGGGAGGCGAGGGCAATGACATGGGATTGTGAAGCAGTCAGAATTAAATAAGATGGCCCACATTCCAAAGAGAGCAATAAAAGGATTTGAAATCAAATTAATATTAAGAATAAAGACAAGGTACAAAATAGGCCTTCCCAAAAATTGGAAAGAGAATATTATGTCTATGAGTTACTTGGGAGGCATCTTAATTAACTTAGAGATTCAAGATTCAAATAACAAAAGAGATTTTACTTACTGATGCCTTCCACCATCTCAGGAAACTGTCACACCCTCTTATACCTAAACATAGGCTCCACAGTGGTGCACTACAGTAACTACAGTGAGAAAGGTGTATTCTTATGCGGTTACAAAATAGTTCACATTATCCTGACTATATAACATCCCTCCTTCTCAAGATAAAGAAAAATGTAGTGTTTTTTATTACTTTCTTTCCAGTGCAACTTAGGTAACTGAGCTTGTTCACTAGTTTATTTCCAACTGTTTTTGAATAGTTCTTATCATTATCGCACTGGTGACAGTACGTTGCTTCACCATCTTGTGGACTTGGCTGTGTCTGTTGTGCTCTGTGTTGCTGCTACCCGTGTAGGTGATGTAGTTTGTTGTGCTTCACCTGACAACTGCTCTGTTGATGTTTTGGTATTAGTGGTTGTGGTCTCTTCACTTGATACCTCACTTGATATTGGTGTTGCAGGCTTTGCTGGTAGTAAAGCTTTCTTCTTCATCACATCTTGTGTCAGCCAGATGTGAATTCTGTTCCTCCTCAGTTGATTGCCAGAGTCAGTCTTGACAATTTATGCTTTCGGTGTCTCAGCTTCTCTGATGACCTTGGTTGGGGTCCATATTTTCAACATAAGCTCTTGAATATGCACATGCTGCCCTCTGAAGAGTTCTGGCAATGTTTGTGCATGTTTGTTCTAATGTTGGCATCCTTCTTCTTGCATACCAGCTAGCCTTCTTCTGTTTTCCTCCTGGTTTTCTGGAGGGTGTATTTTGCTTGGCAGTTATTTTATATCTTGGGGACTTCATGTCAGCCCTTAAAGGTTTTGCTTGTAATGATAGAAGAGCTAGGGATGGGTCTTCTTTCGTTTTGCAACACTTAACTAGTGTGCGTGTCACAGTTTGCACTTTTCTTTCAATTAACCCTTTGGGGAAGTGTGGGGATGATGTAATGATAACAAACCCATACTCTGCCATGAAGTGTGTTCCATTGTCACATATTACTTGCTTGTGTATTCCTTGTTCAGCAAAGAGTGCTCTCACTTCTGAGGTGATAGCTGACACTCTCAGGTCTTTTATCCTTTTGATGAATGGAAACTTAGAGTAGTAACAGGCTACTGTTAAATAGCAGTCTTGATACTCGGTGAACAGGTCTAGTCCCACTGTGTGCCATGGCCTGGCAGGTACTTCTGTGGAAATCATTTCCTCTTTGTTGTGTGTTTCTGTTGGTTCTTTTGGATATCTTCTTCATCTGGATCTCATAATTGACAGAGATCAATTACATCTCCTGGCAGCTATCCAGACGAGGCATTTATTTTGCTCATCGAAGGGGTGTTGTCTCTCACACCTCCTGCAGGTCTTGGGGGTTGGCACTTTTCTGATTGTGTTCTTTATAGCATAAACCCTTCCTTCTCTTTCCTGTGGGTGGGTCTGCATTGATGGGGATTTCATTTGTGTCCTCGTGGCTTCGAAGGCTCTGGCTGTGTCTATAGCTTCGGTCAGCTTCAAGCTATTCTTCCCTATAAGAGTCTTTTGCACTTCGGAATGGGCACTCCCCCTTATTAGTTGATCAACTAATCTTTCCTCTATATCCTTAAATTGGCATTTTGTAGCAACAATTTTTAGTCTAGTGAGGAAGTTATCAATAGTTTCATCAGTCTCTTGCATTAAGCCTTGAAATTCATAGGGTTTAATTCTATGATTTGACCTGGGTTCAAGGTGAGAAGCAAACTGCAAATATCTGCTCTGGATCATTTTTCTCCACCTATGTAAGCTCCCAGGTATTAAATAAATCAAGGCCTCGTTTTTCCCCCCCCCACCCCAACTTGTTCAGATAATTATATAACTGACCTTCTCCTCCGCTGCTGTATTTTTAAAATAGTTTTTGAATACTAAATTGCACTTTTCCTGAAATTTTTTAAACGATTCAAAGATTTCTTCAGCCTCCCAGTACATCACTGGGTGAACTGCTGGAGCTCCAGCCATTTTTTTCAGTTATGTTTTTTCACTTCTTCCCCTTCATATTTCAGTGACTTCCAATCAATTATATGGCTTTATTCTTGTCCTCTTATACCGCTGAGACCAAGTTATGTCTCTATGTTACTTGGGAGGCTTCTTAAATAACTTAGAGATGCAAGATTCAAATAACAAAAGAGACTTCCACCATCTCAGGAAACTGTTCACACACTCTATATGCCCACACTGCAGTGAAAATGGTGTATTCTTACGCAGTTACAAAATAGTTCACATTATCCTGACTATAAAACAGGGAAGAACATAACCAAAACATATGATAGTGTACCCTTTTCAGTTATACATTTATCACATTTAGAAGAAAGATTAGAATAGAATTTAGCCAATTGAACTTTGGAATAGTGGGCCCAGTGTAATACCTTAAATTGAAGATTCCACCTTCTAAAATATTGGTGTGGCTTATGGATACCTTAGAGTTGATTAGTAGTTCTCTGAATTAGCAGGTGAAAAAGATACAGATCAAGTGCTGTAATTCACCTCTGCAACTAGATTAAGACCATAAGGTCCTTGCAACTAACTACCACTGCTCTCAATATAAAGTCAAGCAAGTAACCATTGGGAGGGAATTGTAAAGAACATCAGATGGAAAATATTGGTGCAAATAATAAACTGCTGGAGGAACTCAGCAGGTCAGGCAACACCATTCTGTTACACCACCCCCCCCAACCTTTCCCTTTGTCTCCTTTTCTCCAGCTTTCTTTCTCCCTTTCTCCCTCTCTCTCTTCACATTTCTCTCTGTCCCTTGTGCAGTTATGTTTTTTCGCTTCTTCCCCTTTCGCCAAAAACAACCCCCTCCTTCAATCTTATTTTTTTCTCTCTCCATTCCTCTTATCATATCTAATTAACATCTTTTTTCTGTTCCTCCTCCCCTCCCATTCTCCCTTTTCACCAGCCTTTTAATATAAGCCCCTGCCTGCTTTGTTGCGATATGTATATATGTATATACTGCTACTGCTCTGTACATAAGTGGCTGACATGCTCACTGATGGCTCAACCCCATGTAACCCCTCCCTCTATGACCTGGCCATAAAGGTCGACCTTCCTGCCCCCTTCCATTCATTCAAGCACATGGAGTTGAGCCAGCTGAAATCTAATGTGTATTAAAGCCTATCATTCCTCACTCTGTCTTTGGAGTCACTGATAGAGGACATCAATTTAATACACATTAATTTTCCACACGGGATGGACAAGCTGCTAAGACCCGACCGCCTCGAAATCGATCCGTAGTCGCCTGGAGGTCCTGCAAGCTAGAGTAGGCCACCGAGTGTACCTGGTGATCCGGAGCTGCATGACATACCTGGAGGCCATGGGTGAGCTCCGCAACCACTACCGACTCCGGGTGAATGAAGTGTACTCATGGTACTGGCTGGCCTCAAGGGGACAGCAACCCAGTGAGTCCATGGACAAGATCCTCCAAGCACTGAACAACCTGGGAAGAGACTGCTGGGGGCACTGCTACAGCCCCCGTGTCTGTAGCCCAGTGTGTGGAGGAGCTGGTCCAAGATGTCGGCATAGCTGGAGTGAGATTTGACTAGATTCGTCAGTGACTGCTCGAAGAGGACAAGCTGCCCCTGAAGAGAGCCTTCCAGCTTGCCAGGACTCTCGACTCGGCCCAACGCAACGCTAACGAGATCGCCGGTAAAAACGGGGCCTCCATGTGCGGACCATGGGTGCCACCATGTTGGGAGCCATCATCACAGACAGCCTCCACGATAATGATTGGACATCCGAGGTGCCACTACTGCGGCTAGCTGAAGCACCCCAGATGACTCTGTCCAGCTAAGGTGGCTACCTGCTCGGAGTGCAGAAAGAAAGGGCACTACCAGTGTGTCTGTAAGTCATCCAAACCCTCCTGAGTGAGCAGCGCATCACTGATGTCACGTCCAGCCCTGAACGGCTCGACCGTGTGTGTGACCCGGGAGTTGCCATCTTACTTAGCGTCTCCTCCACCTGCCTGGGTGATGCCACCTCCACCTTCCACTGCCCGACCGACGTCACTTCCTCCTTCTTCCTCCGATGCGACAACATGATCAACAAGGAGGCCGCCATCTTACCGGTCGGCCTCCCTTCTGACAGCGACGACGATGACCCGATCCTGGCTTCTGCGACCCTGAACCACTGCAGACCTCATCTGATCACCCATTCAATGATGGAGATCGAGGTAAACGGAAAAAGGACGAGCTGCCTGTTCGGCAGTGGGAGGACAGTGAGCTTAATTCATCCGAACAATGCCCAGAATCTCTCTCTCTCTGTCAGACCCACGAGCAGCACATCTCTCTGGTCGCCAAGGGTCAATCTGCGGAGATCTGGGGGTACTGTATAGTGTCGTTAAAGGTGGGGGGTGAATGGTATGATAACTTTCATTTACTTGTGATGCCATAGCTCTGTGCACCGATAATCCTGGGCCTTGACTTCCAGAGCCAGTTTAAGAGTGTAACAATGGTGTTCGGAGGACTGCAACCACCCATAACGGTACACAACCCCCGACTCACAGCCCCATCTCCCTGACAGCCAGCCCCTGCCTGCAGCCTCTCTACCCTCCTGCCTCTATTTGAGAACCTGACCCTGGACTGCCAGCCCATCATGATGAAAAGCAGGTGCTTTAGTGCTGAGGATCGGGCATTTATAAAGTCTGAGATGCAGCAACTCCTGGCAGAGGGGATCATAGCTCCCAGTTTGAGCCCGTGGCGGCTCAGGTCATGGTGGTCAGGGACGGAAGCAAACCCATCAGTACATTAGATTACAGGCAGACGGTCAAATGCTTCACCCAGCTAGATGCTTATCTCCCTCCCACCCTCACCCAGATAGCCAATATGGTCAATAAAATAGCCCAGTACAAAGTATGCTCCTCAATTTACCTGAAATCGGCATACCACCAACTCCCCCTTCGCCCGGGGGTCTGCCTTTGAAGCGGATGGCAGACTTTATCACTTCCTCAGGGTCCCCTTTGGAATCACCAATGGAATCTCAGTGTTCCAAAGGGAGATGGATTGGATGGTAGACAGGGATAAACTGACAACGATGTTCCCCTAACTTGACAATGTCACCATCTGCAGCCATGACCAGCAGGACCACGATGCAAACCTGGCGAAATTTCTCAGCACAGCTAAGTCCCTGAATCTGACATAATAAGGAGAAGTGTGTGCTTAGTACCACTCGCCTTATTACCTTGGATGGGTCGTGGCACATGGTGTCATTGCCCCCGATCCCGACCCCATATGTCCCCTTATGGAGCTCCCAATACCACACAACCTCAAGGCGCTGAAACGGTGCCTGGGGTTCTTTTTTTACTATACCTGATGGGTGCCCAATTATGCCGATAAAGTCTACCCCTTGGTAAGGTCCACAAGCTTCCTCTTATTGGCAGAAGCCCAGGCAGCATTCAATCAAATCAAAGGAGACATCACTAAAGCCACAATGCCTGCTGTGGATGAATCCATCCCATTCCAGGTGGAGAGCGATGCTTCCGACTTCACACTGGCTGCCACTTTCAACCAGGCAGGCGGGCCAGTAGCATTTTTTTTCCCGCACCCTCCATGTCCCCAAAACATTGCACTCCTCAGTCGAGAAGAAGGCACAGGCGATCGTTGAGGCCGTGTGCCACTGGTGTCACTACCTGGCTGGGAAGCAATTTACCCTGCTGATGGACCAATGGGCCATCGCCTTCATGTTTAACACAAAACTGCAGGGTAAAATCAAGAATGATAAAATCCTGACGTGGAGAATCGAACTTTCCACCTATAATTATGATATCCTGTACTGGCCAGGCAAACTCAATGATCCCCCAGATGGCCTATCCCGGGGGACGTGCACCAGCATGCATCTTGACCACCTCCAGTCCCTTCATAATGACCTCTGCCACCCCAGAGTCACAAGGTTGTTCCACTTCATAAAAGCCCGGAACCTCCTGTGCACCACTGAGGACGTTAGGTCTCTGACCAGTCACTGTCGGGTCTGCGCAGAAAGTAAACCAGAGTTCTTCAGGCCCGACAAGGCACACCTCATCAAGGCCAAACACCTTTTTGAACAGCTGAGCACCTGCCCTCAACCAATAGGAACATCTATTTCCTCAACATCATAGACGAGCTCTCTAGATTCCCATTTGCCATCCCCTGTCCTGACATGACCTCTGCCACAGTTAACAGGGCACTCGGCAGCATATTCATCCTCTTCTTGTGCCCTGACTATATTCATAGTGATTTGGGGTCCTTGTTAATGATTGATGAGCTGTATCAGTACTTGTTGGCTAGAAGCATAGCCACTAGTAGGACTATGAGCTATAACCCCAGGGGAAATGGCCAGGTGGAGCGAGAAAACGCCACCATTTGGAAGGCGATCCTCCTTGTCCTTAAGTCAAAAGGCCTGGTAGTGTCCCACTGACAAGAAGTCCTGCCAGAGGCACTCCATGCCTTTCGATCTTTCCTTTGCATTTCTATAAATATGACCCCTCATGAACACATTTTCATTCCCCAGGAGGTCAGCAACCGGAAGCACTCTGCTGCCTTGGCTCTCATCTCTGGGATCCGTCCTGCTGAGGAAACACGCAAGGGACCATAAGACTGACCCGTTGATGGAAGAGGAGCAGCTCCTGCACGCAAATCCACAAACACATACATCCAGTACCCCAACGGCCATGTGGATACAGACCCTGTCCGGGACCTGGCACATGCCGGAGACACCTACCTATCCTTGGCCCCGACCACCACATACACACACACACACACATTGGCCCCTACAGGGACCTAGTACCAGGCTATTGATGCCTCCTGGGCACACACCATATGCCCGGGACCCTCGCCCTGCTGAGCTGACTGCCACGACTGCCCACACAGACAACCAGGCCCCCACCCCCTACAGCGACAGCCTAACCCTCCCCCCCCCCACCCCCACACTGCACAATCAAAACATCTATTTGCCTTTAAGGCAGTCAGTGCATTTGAGAAAAAAAGGTAATTAATTGTGGCTGGCATAATCTGAAACGTTCAGCATCTTGGTTAAATAAATGGGTTTTAGAGAGGATTAGGATAAAGAAATAAACAATTTGTGAACTATTTAGTGACAGAAAGTCTAGGCTGAGGTTAACTGGGGTCCCCAGAAGGGTGGGATTTGGACCAGAGCACGTTGGTGTGGTATGGAATAGCATGCTCATGATGGACAGTTAGTCATTGAGCATTGGAGATTGAAGTATGCTGGCAGGGTCCTTTCACTAAGATGAGATGGTCTGAGAATGTAGGTCATTATTTTACTTACTTTACATGTTTCTTAATTTAACATTGCTTCATAAAGAGCATTGTCCCAGGAATCGTAATGATGGGTACTTCCAGGAAAAGATTATCCAAGTTCAGCAATACTCCTTCGTCTTTTTTAGTTCAGTTACAGAAATCATGTCAGATATATAAGATGTTTCCAGTGAAATTTTTCAAATATTTGAAATTACTTTTATTAATTCAATGGAATAATTAAACTTCATATGGCATAACAATACTACAGGAGAGCTATGGTTAACATAGCTGTTAGTGCAACGCTGTTACAGCACCTGCGACCTGGTTCGAATCTTGTGTTGTCTATAAGGAATTTGTAAGTTCTCCCCATGTCTGCTTGGGTTTCCTCTGGATGCTCTGGTTTCCTTCCACCCTTCAAAATGTACAGCGTTTGTAGGTTAATTGGGTGTAATTGGAAAGCATGGGCTCATGAACCTGAAGGGTCTATTACTGTACTGTACATCTGGGAGAAAAAAAACACCGCATTAATTTCAAGTTCAGGATATAGCTTTTAAAGCAATGATCAAACATGTTTATCTTTCTGCTCTGAGTGCGATTCAATTCACTTTAACAGGAGTTATACAAAATGCATGGAAGTTTGTATATGAAGAAGCACTCACTCTGTGGCATGGTGCTGAGCTGTAACCACTGATCTTGCCAAATATGTTCACATCTCTGTAAAGAATATAAACATTGCTCAAAACTGTCCAACTTGATTTAGGCAAATAAGATTTACAGTAGAGAAGACATTAGCACATTCATATTTGTTCTGCTCTGTGATTCTTTGCTTCTAGATTTTACAAACTCCAAGTCCCCAAGCCCACAGACACATACAGAGGCACACAAAAAGACATGAACATGAACGTACAGTATATATGCATATGCACTTAAACAGGTACAGACACACTATGTAAATATTGACCATTCCAAGCTTCCTTAACATTCTGGTGGACAGTCAGTAGCATTGAGTGCTAAACCTGTTTTTCTGTTCTGTTAAGGGAACTATAATTTTATTTCACCAACATTTCCAGTGTCTAGACTAAATTTCCCTCTACTGCAATTGTACTACATTGGTCAGTAAAAAAATATTTGCACAAAAATACGAGGGCTGCTACTTCATGCTGCTTTTTCTGGCTGTGGAGCTTAAGTACTGCTGTTACCTGGAATCCTGCCCTTGGTAGGCAGGATTCAAATGCAAAGTTAACTTTCAATAGTTGCTCCGGAGTTGCTGAAGCGTTCGGAGAGACAAAGGAACAAGAGCAGTTTTTTCAGCACCTTGGGCTTGCTCCATCATTCAATCAGATTATGGTGATTTCTTCACATCCCCTGGTGTGCTTAGCTAACAAAAATATTAAGCTATGGGACATTTGTTTGCATGCGAAAGTGCTTAATAATTATTACAAACACTTACTTCAGCAATTTCCAGGTTCAGCGAGACATTTGTTGGTATTCCTGTAAGTTCTGCTTGTGCTTTTACTATGTAAAGAAAGGATGTGGATGAAAGCTCTTTTTCTCACTTGCTATTTCAGACATTTCTCATAGATTTTATAATGCTAATTAACTGGCGTATCTGCTGAGTTATCTATAAAAGTAAATTTAAAGACTGTGTCTTTCAGCATTGATTTTTTTATAAATTACTAAAGGGAGATTATTCCTGTTTTAGAAAGGTAAATGAAATCTCAATTATGAATAAACAATGCACACCATGTAGGTATAATAAAAAGTCTCCTTAAAAATAATTTTATATTTTGGCCAATACAAATTCCAGTTTTGGACCATTATTTTGGCTTTATGTTGCTAATGGCTTTGCTCTTCACATTTATAAACTGAGTTTCAGATCTCTAGCTTACAATGAGTTAAAGGAAGAGAATACCTCTTTAATAACTCACCATGCGCCAGCTGGCCTTTTGAGAGAGCCTCCTATCTTTATGGGATTTCCAAGGTTATGCAATGAGAATTGACATTTCCACACCTAGTCCTGGCATCGGCATTCACTACTGCTCCACTCGTAACAATGAACAGCAGTGATCGCTGAGAAGTTAGTAACATCCTGTATTATAGCCTAGCCTTGGGAACAAGGCAATGTTGACGGCGCTCATCAGTAGGATAGCCACTCGTGGTAATGTCTTTATTTTTTTAAATTTCATTTATAGTTGACATTTTTAATTAGTTGTCTGAGTGTATTTTCAGATGAATGCATAGGGATAACTCAGTGTTGTAAAGCTTTAGTTACATCCCATTTTCCAATTTCACGGATGGATTTCACAGAAAGATTTCTCATTATTGATGCAGGGGCAGTCACACTGTATTTAAGTTAAACAAGATGATGAACAACAGAATAGATGTTTAAGTATCCAGTGACTGTGCCAATGTACCTCCAGAACTATAGAACCACATCTTCCTCCCACCAGCAGGCATGAGATTGACACTGGAAAGACAGTGTTTATTGATAGAGTATTGTGAAGTCTTCTTTCCAGGCAATGTTGAAAGGTGATTTTCTTTCATTTGCATACACACTTGTTTAATTTCCCGCTGTTCCATTGAATCTTAAAGCCAAACCTTTCTCTGTTAAACCATGCAATTTTAAAAAAATTAATTGTTTCCTTTCATATGTAACATGCATAATATGTTAATATGGTTCATTAGTTAGCATACCTGGGGTTCCAAAATGTAAAGCAGAGAAATTGTCTTTCCCAAAATGTTAGGTTTATTATTAACCAAAATTATGTTTAAATACTTGCCAATTGTGATAGAAAAAAATCAGGCGTATTAGCACAAAATTAATTTAAAAATTCCAAAAATGAAGATATACTGAATGAATAGTAAATATTTCAGGATGTAATTCGAGAACTTGCAAACTGCTATAGGCTCAAATATAGATCTGGTTCAATAAATATATATATATCTTGTACATTGAGATAAAGTTAATGTCAGAATAAATGAGCAAATTAATGATTTTAAATGAACTATTAAGATGCAATTGAGCTAACATATTCAGTTAATCATTAGTACAATTTAAATTTAAATTTGTACAAAACAGGTCAGGTATAGAAATGAAATAAGCTGCATGACTTGAGAATCATGTTCACCCAAAAGGAGGCCATTTGGCCATTTGAGTCTGTGGTAGCAGTCAATGTTTCCATCTTTATTCCTTCCTATGGGCACAGAACAAAAATACAGGCCAAATTGTTGATGAGTCGCACAAAGTGGAGGTTTCGTGAAAGAACCTGGAATGACTTAAAGCATTAAACAGATACTTCACTCTGTGTCAGGAAGATGATGATTACCAGAGGGATACGAATAATTTGGAATAATTAGTCAAAGGATGGAAAACCGTAGCAAAGCTCCAGGAGGTTTTGTCTGTGAGGTAGTCTTGGGGTTTTGAATGATATTGATAAGTGGGTCAGAGGGGCAGAGCAACATCAGATGCAACTTAATCCTGATGCATTTTGGGGAGACTAAAACAGCCAGAACATATACAATGAATGATAGGGCCTGGAACATTATGAAGGATATTTGAAGGTGAACGGAGCTGAATAAAAGACAGATTTAAAAAATGGACTACTTCTTATAAACAGGCTCATGTAGGTGTTGGTCATACTGCATATAAACAAACCTTTCAGTTCAGCAAGTCCATGCCAACCAACAAGTACCTATTACTATAATTCCATTAGGGCTCTTGCAGTTCAGGAAGAAGGCTCAACAACACCTTCTCAAGGGCCATAAATGTTGCACTAGTGACATCTGCAACCTACCACAGAGGACAATTTGCTCCAAAATCTTTCATTTTTTGCAGCTCAAGTGCTTATCCTGATACTTCTTAACTGTTGTGAGGGTACCTGCTTGGGCAGTGCATTATCAGGGCTTAGCCCAGCTCATTCTCCCTGCAGAGCAAGTGGCGCTTCTCATGGAGTGGTAAAACACAGGATTCTGTTGACACTGTGGATAAGTTTTAAAAAAAACACACACATATGCTGGAGAAAGTCAACAGGTCAAACAGTGCCTTTATGTAGCAAAGGTGAAGATACATCATCAATGTTTCAAGCTTGAGCCCTTCATCAAAGTGTGGGGGAACATGAGAGATGTCCGAACAAAAGGGGGAAGAAGGGAGGGGGGGTGGTGAGGGTGGGAGATGATAAGTGGGGGAGGGGGACACCGCAGGAAGGGGGGCACATAGACTAGGTGGAGAGAGAAATGAAGTAGGAACTGGAATAACTAGTTAAAGGGGGGATGGTGAGGGGGGAAAAAGCAAGCTTATTAGTGGAATGCAGTGAACTCAACGTTCATGCCATGGGGTTGGACGGTGGCCAGACAAAAAAGTGAGATGTTGTTCCTCCAATCTGCAGGTGGTCAGGGTGGGGTAGTGTGAAAGGCCATAGACAGACATGTGAGCTTGAGAGTTTGACTCAGAATTGAAATGGTTGGCTATGGGCAGGTTTCTTTTGTTGCAGATGGAGAGGAGGTGCTGGGCGTAGCGATCTCCTAATCTGTGACCGGTCTCTCCAATGTAGAGAAGGCCACAAAGGGTGCACTGGATGCAGTAAATGAGTTCTTTGGAGGTACAGGTGAAGTGTTGCCTCACCTGAAAGGTCTGTTTGGGACCTCGGACCGTGGTGAGGGAGGAGGTGTGGGGGCAGGTATTACACCTCCTACAACCATAGGGAAGGTGCTGGGGGGGGGTAATGGATGGGGAGAAAAGAGTGCACAAGGGAGACATGGAGGGAGCACCAGGTGTGTCTGGTGGTGTGGTCCTGTAGTAAATGCCGGAAATTCTGGCGGATAATGTGTTGGATGCGGAGCCTGGTGGGGTGATAAGTGAGGATGAGGGGGATTCTGTGTTTATTGTTTCTAGAGGTAGGGAGCACTGGGGCAGATGAGTGGGGAATGGAGGAGATACAGGTGAGGGCTGAGTTAATAGTGGTGGAGGGGAAGTCATGTTTGTGGAAGAAGGCAGACATTTCAGAGGCTCTGGACTGGAAGACTTCATTTTGGGAGCAGATGCCATGAAGATGGAGAAATTGAGAGAAGGGGATGGAGTCCTTGCAGGGTGTGAGGATGTGCAGTCCAGGTAGTTGTGGGAGTTAAAGGTTTTGCAATAAATGCCAGTGGGGGGAGTCTGTCTCCTGAGATGGAGACAGAGAGATCCAGAAAAGGGAGAGAGTCATCGAAGATAGACCAGGTGGGTTTGAGGTCCGGGTGGAAATTGGCTGTGAAATTGATGAAATTGACGAGCTCATCGCGGGTGCATGAGATCGCCCTGATGTAGTTGTCGATGTACTGGAGGAAGATTTGGGGTGGTGGGGGGGGGGGGAGGTCTTGCCTGTGTAGGCTTGTAGCATGTTTTGCTCCACAAAACCCAGAAATAGGTGCCCATGGTTTGCAGGAATGTTCAGTTCTAATATTACTGGCAGCATTTTGTATTATTCCCATAATCTTTCTTAGACACAAGATCTTAAGATTAAAGTTTTATCATAAACAACGGATATCAAAATAGTTTTAGTGTTAAAATAAATGGAATATTAAAATAATAGGCAATGATAGATAAATGGCAAAGGTAATTATTTTTATAAATAGACAATATAATATTAAAATTTTGTATTTATCCTCAGAGAGGTAGAATAATTGTACAATTATTCCTCGATAGTACAGTAGTTAGTATCCCTGCCTGTCACGCGGGAGACTGGGGTTCCCTGCCGGGGAGGAAAAAGTCTTTTTTTGGATGGTTAGTTCAAATCTGGCTCTCCCGTCAGCAGTTTGTACATTCTCTTTGTACACCCACCAAAAACATACAGGATATGTAGGTTATTTCGTGCATCTGGGCAGCATGGGTTCAAGGGCCAGAAAGGTCTGTTACTGTGTTGTAACTCTAAAAAAATTATTAAAATATTTTATTGGACTTCCTTTAGTCTATAAAAGTTACCTTAAAATCTATTAAAAATTTAATTTATTTCCTAAAAATCCAAAAATTGCTTTTGTTTTGAATTGAGAGTCAATGAATCCACAATGTTTATGTGTTTGTTGATGAAAATATAGTCTTGAAGTTACTAAATTATCAATCCAGTCTTCTTATTCACCATTTAATGAGTTAATAATTCTATAACAAATGTATATTTTGAAAGAATATTCCCAAAAGTAATTGAAAAGTAATTACATGAAATTACATACATACAATTGCTTTCCTATATTAGAATTGCTATTCAGGTCTATCAGTTATCACAGTGTTCAAAAGTTAAAGATAGTTTCAATGAAGTTTTGCACCCAAAAACTTAAACCATCCCATTCCCTTCAGATGTTGTCTGATCTGCTGCTACTGCCATCATGCATTTACTTAAAGGTGTTTGGTATTTGCATTTTTCCTTTCCATGTTACCATTCCAATATTACATTATTGACATCAATATAAAATCTTCCCTTAGAAGAGAAACTAAATGCTGAGATATTTATTCATAGCCAACTCCTGCTGTGGCTGCATTCCACAACCTTAGGATGTTTTTTTTTGAAAATTGATAAGGAGAATCAAAGGCCATCATTAAACGTAAAGCCAGAACGTGTTTTTACTCCATGTTTCTGAAAAGATATGGCAGAGTTACCTATTTATCCTGCCTGAACCACTTTATCAATGAGGCTTTAACAGAATTTTAAATAAAAGAATCTTTCTTTCTGCAGACCAAGAAATCTTGTTTTTTAAATGCGATTTCATACATTTTTGTTGCACGGTAGGCTGAGCAGCATTCTTCTGTTGTTGCCACGGATGGGAATTGTTAGATATCATGTCACACATAACGTTGCACTGAGTCCCCATGCTGGGCTATGAACTGATCCCATGGTCACTCTGTCACATTTCTGTGGAAACAAGAGGGAGTGTAAAGCAAGGGCACACAGATTCATTCTCTGTCTCCTGTTTCTGCCTGTGTCTGTCTCCAGCTCAGTCTGTTCTCTATTCACTTTTTCAAAGTTATTCATGGGTGGATCACAGGGAAAAGGCATTTCAAAACCAAGTTAGTTCAGTGCCATAAATTACTTAAAACCATATTTTACTCAATGACTTTATGTGATGCTTTTCCTTTTGAATGTTTAATCATAGTTTATCAACCTTTCTGTCAATAAAATCTCAAAATATTTTCATTTATCCATCATTTGTCTTTAAATGTTGATGGAATTTTGTAGAGAGATTTTGGAACCAAAGGGAATTACTTCAGAGTGTGACTGATACTAGTTTCATTTATCTTATTTACACATAAAGGAGAATAGAAGTTCAAAGTTGGCAGTTAAATAACCAAATGCTTTATTTCTGGCATAAGTTGTCAATATTATCAGAGTTATATTGTTATCCAATGTTTCAATTAATTAGGTTTTGAAATAATTGTAAGTTGTTGTGTCCAAGGTGGCAGTCATTTTGCTAATATTTGGAAATTCTCTGCTATTGAAAGATCTGATATAATTTTAATTTTCACTAGAGCAATATATGTCTTGCTTTTTTTGGATTTATGCTGCATGTAATATATTGTGATGTTCTTACATCATGAAATGAAGTAATGACAAAATGTTTTGATTTTCTTTGACGATCTAGGACATTTCAGGCAAGGTGTAAATGGAATCTCTCTGGTGTTCATTCTGTTGGAAATGGGGAGAAGAAAGGTTCGCTATTTTGTTAATTGAAATTGATCTACCATGTCATTACTGTTGCCTAGCTATACAATGACAAGATCAAAGGGCTTGAAAGTAAGAACATGATAAATGAAGGAGTAGGTTTGTCATTTAATGTCATTTGAGATTCCTTTTTGTCAGTTCTTTACCCCTCCCTGATCTGCATGTTGTCTGAGCATTCAAAAATTGGTGAATGTCAGCCATCAGTATGTCAGCCATTATGAAGGTATCCCCAGCCCTCATAGCTAGGGGATTTCAAAGATTCACAATCTTCAATGTTAATAATTTGCTTCACATCTCAGTCCTAAATAATGAAACTTTTAACCAGAAATCCATCTGTCACTCATCTGCTCAGAATTTTCAATTCCTTAAGATATCGTCCCTCAATCAAAAAACCCATCTCACTTGGGAAATTCAATTCAATCTCTCTTCACAGGACATTCCCCTCACCCCTGGAATCAAATGAGTTCTGGAGATTCCACGGCAACATTTTCAACTTAAGATGCAGAGACCAAAGTTGTACTTCAAATGACATCTCGTCAAAGGCAAGAACATTTTCAGCAAGACTTCAAACTTTTATTGCTCATTCAACCCACCACCCCCCCCCCCCCCCCCCACCACAAAAATGCTCAACAGACTATTTGCCTTCCTAACTTACGGCATCTCATGAAGATCCCCCAGTGCATCATTTTCAAGATCCTCCATGTTTAAAAATTATTATTTTTTAATTTCTACTATAGCTCCTAGTCTCACATTTTCCTACAATGGTGTCTGCTGCCTTTTTATACACTTGTGAATTTGCATATATTCATTGGAAATCTTATCTTATTTCTTAAGTAAAATTTGAATAGCCAAAGACTCAATATCAATCCATGGGCATGAAGAGCAGGAGGGGAAGGAGAGACCATGGAGTGAAAATAGGATACATTTGCTTTAATAACCATGAAACTGGAGTTCACCTATCAATTACCCCTCTCCTTACACTTCTGTCCCAATGTGTGCCCTGAGTTTAAATTACTGATTGTTGCAGCTTTGCTTGCGTATTGTAATACTCACAAGGAGAATATGCTCTCTGGGAGTTTGAGTTGAAATTGAAACATTTTATCCCTGATTCTCATTCCCTACAAGATTAGCCCCATGCTGGGAGATCAGGATTGCAGAATCACCTGCTATGCAAACTAAACTGCTCTGATTTAATCTGCAACCATATTTACCACGCTATGATTCCACATGAACAACTGTAGGCTAGTAATGTTCCCTGAAATGTGTGTAGTATGTTCCACACCATATTTAAATCTCATACAACTCAATTCTGCAGCATTTGTTGCCACAGTCATTGTCTTGTAAAAGCAAGATCCCTGTCTGATCTACTACATAATCACATCAGGTTGTCAGATGAAAGAATCAATACGTTGCTTTAAAACATTTGTAATATGACTGCTCATTAGAAGGATGACTGAGAGGAGGAGGTATAATCTCCTTGAGGTCAGCAATCAATGGTGGCAGCACAGGTCAAAAACTCTTCAAGGAGACTGTGGAAAAGTCCAGCGTGAGGACAGAATCTAAACTG
Organism: Narcine bancroftii; assembly: GCF_036971445.1. Classification (NCBI taxonomy): domain Eukaryota; kingdom Metazoa; phylum Chordata; class Chondrichthyes; order Torpediniformes; family Narcinidae; genus Narcine; species Narcine bancroftii. The sequence goes on along the minus strand of NC_091474.1, from coordinate 201,869,305 downwards.
TCTGCCTCATGATTTGAAGGTAGATAATTCAACACATTGAGTACCTTTCAATGTAATTGTCAATGGGTCCTCTACCGGCACCACCTACGGCTCCTAGAACGCTTCCACCAGCGTTGTCTCCGCTCCATCCTCAACATCCATTGGAGCGCTCACACCCCTAACGTCGAGGTACTCGAGATGGCAGAGGTCGACAGCATCGAGTCCACGCTGCTGAAGATCCAGCTGCGCTGGATGGGTCACGTCTCCAGAATGGAGGACCATCGCCTTCCCAAGATCGTATTATATGGCGAGCTCTCCACTGGCCACCGTGACAGAGGTGCACCAAAGAAAAGGTACAAGGACTGCCTAAAGAAATCTCTTGGTGCCTGCCACATTGACCACCGCCAGTGGGCTGATAACGCCTCAAACCGTGCATCTTGGCGCCTCACAGTTTGGCGGGCAGCAGCCTCCTTTGAAGAAGACCGCAGAGCCCACCTCACTGACAAAAGGCAAAGGAGGAAAAACCCAACACCCAACCCCAACCAACCAATTTTCCCTTGCAACCGCTGCAATCGTGTCTGCCTGTCCCGCATCGGACTGGTCAGCCACAAACGAGCCTGCAGCTGACGTGGACTTTTTACCCCCTCCATAAATCTTCGTCCGCGAAGCCAAGCCAAAGAACCACTGTCATAAAAATAAAATATAAATTCATCATTTCAGTTTTCATTTAACTGCAATAGAAAACCAAGCAACAAAACTTGTTTCAAGATGGGCCAAAGTTCATCTATGAATTCACACTGAACTCATTCAGGTGCTTTGGTAACTTCTAAGTGAATCCACTTACGAGGATATTACCTCGTGATGAATATTCAGTTACTGTCAGGCCTGGTTGTGACTTTACTCTCGTGCCCGAAGTTGATGAAGTGTCCCAAAGCCACAGTAGGCCCAAGCTTAATGATGATTATTCTGATACATTTGACAACTTGTTCATTATAATTTCAAAAATGAGTGGCATGGTTAATGTAGCAGTTAGCATATGTTATTACAGCGGCAGTGATCCAGATTCGAATCTGGCGCTGTATGTAAGGAGTTTCTATGTAAATTCTCCCCATGTTTGCGCGGGGTTCCTTGGTCTGCTCCAGTTTCCTCCCAAAATGTACGAGGTTAGTAGCTTAATTGGTCACATGGCAGTGTGAACTCATGGGCTGTTAAGGACCTATAACCTTGCTGTATCTCTAGAAGGATTCATAGTTGGTGATGGAGAGGAAGAAGATTCTAAAATCTTATCAGATCTTTAACTAGAGGATAATCAACAAAGTTCCTCTTTAAAAAGAAGCAAAATAATTGAAGTGCCAGTTAATGAAGAAATCGAAGGCTGTGTAGTTAACCAGGAATCATGGCTTTTATTAGTAGAAACTAAGTAGTACAATAATGAATGATAATGGGTGTATGCACAGTTATAGCCAAGGGGAGTGTCTTTAGTGGTAGAGGTAATACACATCCAATGTCAGTAAAGCAGACTAAGCACAGCGAAAGACTGACAAGGTAACACAGATTCACCACAGTAATAACATAGTAAAACAAACAACAACATGATACTGTGTGAAGTTGTGCACTTCACGTTTGACCCCAATCCTGATTAAGCACAGCTCTGATCAAATACAGGCGATTCTGTGACTTAATTGAATCTGTAGGGTTTGCAGGGACATAAAAATTAGTTTTTAGATAGGATTAATATCAATGGTTTTTGTCCATTAACAGATTATTCAAAGATTAAAGAACCTAAGATGCAAAGAGTCATTAAGAAAAATAAACTTTTTGTGCATGAGTCAAATCAAGAATTACTGGTATTAGTCTTTTTATTATTTTTATTTCATTTTGTTAATATTACAGTACAACTCTAATTATCAAAAATGGTCGACACTGGCTTATGTCAGATAAATGTTTTTTTTGGAGAACTGATCATTTTTAAAAAACAGCCCAGTAGCAACAGCAAATCACTTGTAACAGTGTTGAAAATACAACATACAACAAGGGATGGCTTTTTAAGCTTTAAAATAAGGTTTAAATCTCACCAAAAAATTGCTGGCTGCCACTAATCACTGACACCTCCCAACCGAGGCCCCCTTCCTGCCGGGAGCCTGAGGTTCCTGCTCCTGCCTAGCAGTCCGAGGTCCCTGCTGCCGCTAGGAACCCAAAGTCCCCGGTCAGTTCAGTTCCGAAAAAAATTTGAATTAAAAAAAATGAGTATTTCTGATATGTTTTGGATATCCTCATTTATCCGAAATTTAAATTTTTTTCAGATAAATGAAGATTTTGGAGAATCTGATTTCAGATAATTAGAGTCATACTGTATTTTAATCAGGAATTATGGAATTAGTGGTAGAACTGAGTAAGTCAAGACCTTCAGAAGGGAATTGGATCAGCTGAAAGGAAAATGCTTTTCAGAGCTCTGGGGAAAACAAGGATTGTGGGATTTAATAGATTTTTGTACAAAGAACAGGTGGCTCTGGATACCATGAGGATTCAATATTTCTGTGTAATATGAACAGCCTTCCATTATATGTACACCAAGGTTATCATGGCATAGAGTTTGATGGAAATATTACTTTAAAAATGCAAGCATGATTCTTGAATCTGGAATAAAAGCATAAATTGTAGATAAACACACAACAGGTTAGGGCCTTGTATGGAAAAAAAGAGAGGAGAGTGAGTGACAGAGAGAGAGAGAGAGAGAGAGAGAGAGAGAGAGAGAGAGAGAGAGAGAGAGAGAGAGAGAGAAGAGGAAATGTATGTTTCAAGTTGATAAATGTTCTTGGTAATGTTTTGACATCACTGGAATCTAAAGTTATTTACAGATTACAGAAGTGAGTTGTTTAAAAATATAAAAACATCAGGTTACACAAGTACGGCAGAAAAATTGGCAACTAAGTAATCAATTCCCATTCCCTTCTCCACAACTTGACTGTGTGACACTTCATCACATGTGCAAAATGGAAATGCTAAGCTATATAAATGACCCTTGATCTGAAAGTTGATGTTGTGAAACTACAAGAATGGAATTTGAGATTAGAAGTAAACTTCATTGCTTCTTTCAGAATCATTTTGTCAAATAAAATAGCAGGTATTTTTTGAGTAAGTTTATGTGGCACAACTCCAATACAGAAGCAAAATCAAGTGTCACATCTGGAAAACAAGTTTCTCGTAACTCTATTAGTGCCAAAATATATCACGGATTTCCCTGAAAATAATCACTGGAGAGACCACACTAGACTTAGAAATATTTTATTGTTATTTAACTTAGAAATATTTTATTTTTATTTATTCAATGCTTGAAACCAACCAAAGATTCCATTGGCTTAGTCTCAGCTCTTTGGTGATGCAATGGAACATACAGGAAAGATGTTGCTGCTTCTTTACTTCAAAGTCACAATTCAACCAGTAGACTGGTTTGCTTTAAAATATTAGTTTGTTGAATATAAAATTACTCTTTGCAGTCAGCACCCCAGTGCTGACAGGAGGTCCAGCCCTATAGAACTCCATGAGAAGCGCCACTTGCTCTGCAGGGTGAATGAGCTGGGCTAAGCCCTGATTCACATCTCCTTTGTCAATGGCATCCAGCCTCTGGCCTTGGGAACTGACTGGCGGCAGTTTGCAAGTGTATGTGCTTGGCTGGGAGCCTGCAGTTCATATTGTTGTGTGAAAGCAGGGGACCTAATAGGGAAGCCGGAGCGTGTCATCTCCGACTGCCAGGGTTTCCAAGCAGCAACATGATGGGCAACTTTTCAGACAATATCAAACATGAACATTCAAGGCTTTCCCTATTCTTCTGCTAGACATCGGTGCTGATTCCACATGCTGTTTTCCAGACCTTATTACTGTGGCAACAAGGAACACAGAATATGGATTTCACTGGACCTGAACCAGGGAAGCTGCTTAAAGTACATCTAAAGCTTTCATAGCTATGAACGCATAGGGTGGCTATTGAATGGTTGTTTTCCAATCTTTATAGACATTAACTCTTTGTAAGCTAAGAATTTCATAATAACACAAGCAATGGATTTTTAACTTTAAATTACAACATGTAAAAAAAAAATGTGATTAAATTGTGATCACAAAATCTGAAATCAAATAGTCTATGGGCAATTCAATTGGATATTTTTCTCTTTCCTTTGTTTGGTAGAGCCATTAACCCTTTCAAGGTAAATGGATAAATGCCTTCATTATAATTGGGGACAGGATTTTAATTCAATTTAAAAATAATTAAATCAAGTTTGAAAATGAATGTTATGTACGACTAAAGCCTACATCCGTGAAATGAAAATCATCTTAATTCCATTCCTCCGATTTTTATGTTCTTCATGTCTGACAGAGGGTGACGGTTTCAAAGACCTTGTGTGAGAAAAAAAATAACACCAACAACATGAAAGACATTTGAAATTCATTGTAAGTTATCAGTTTGTGAAATGGAAAGATTGAGCTGCATTACTGTTGCGTATCGTTGGTGAGATTGATGATTAAAGGTTGCAGTATTTTCTACCATACTTGGACAAGTACTAGTCATAGTGTCGTAGAGCCACACAGCATATAATATGCTCTTCAGCCCAACTCGTCCATGCCTAATCAATGAACAAAGCCTACATTTGCACAGAATGTCTGGATATCATTTTACGCCGCTTGATAAAGATCTTCTTACTTGAACAGAGAAAGGAGCATTTGGTCCATTAGGTGCATTCCTGCTCCCAAGGGATGATCCTATCAATCCTAATGGTCCCTTTGCTTATTTCTCCAGACCATGCAATTTTTTCTCTCTCACATGCTTATTAAATCCCCTCTAATTTTTTTACCTACTCTAAAAGGTAACCAATTAACCTACCAGTGTGCTTTGGGATGGGGGAGAAAAGGTGAGCACACAGCAGAAACCCCCTGGTCAGAGGAAAAACATGTAAACTCCACAGTGGAGGTCAGAACAGAATGTGGGTCATTGGAGCTATAAGGTAACAGTGTTGCCATGTCATTCTTAGTAATGCTACACCTTTTGTTAACCCGATCTGGAACTAGTGTAAGAAAATGCTCTCAAATTCTGGGATGCTTTCACTTCTGAATAATTGAAAGAATAATTTATTTCCTTTGTTTATACCTACAAGATCAATATATATTTTGCTCTTAATTGCTGACATCAGTATGAAATAAAGGGATGTGGAGCTATCACAATGAAAATGTTTCAAGATGGAGGTGTCCAACACAGAAGAGGGCTCATCGGCCCATCGCATTCTTGCTGACCTTTCTGCCAATCTGCACTAATCCAATTTACCCCCATTAAGATTCTTCTATGCCTTGTCTCATGTAAGTGTCAGTCTAAATGGTTTTTAAACATAATAATTGTTCCTGATTCTGCCATATATTGTGGTAGAGCATTTCAGATATTAACCAGACCATGTCAGAAAATTTTCAATCGAGTGCCCTTTAAAATCCTTTCTCTCACCTTAAACCAAACCCATGTTCTCTTTTTGTTTTGTTACATCTGTTGTGGTCTCAAGAGAGAATCTTTACTCAGTTGTTTATCAGCTTTGTAAGAGGTAAGTGGTTAATACTGAGTCTCTGTTGATCTTTAGTGTGTGTGTGTGTGTGTGTGTGTGTGTGTGTGTGTGTGTGTGTGTGTGTGTGTGTGTGTGTGTGTGTGTGTGTGTGTGTGTGTGTGTGTGTGTGTGTGTGTATGTGAGTAGTGAATGTTTGCTGACTGCTTGTATATGGAAGGTAACATAGTAATCCTTATTATCAGAGTCATTAATGGATCTCATGGTGGAAAAAGATGATCTCTTTATAACTGTACTTCTCTCTATACCCTGCACTATGTTTTTGTATTTGTCTCTGTATTTTGCACTAGTTTACTTATAGTAACACTACCCTGTACCCTGTTTGTTTATTTGTTATTTTTGCATTATCTGCTTCATGAGTTGATTTCCCTGGATAGCACACAAAACAAAGGTATTTTTAAATCATTGTATTTATCATGGTACACTGAACAATAAACAATTCCATTTATATGCATCGTTAGCAATTCAAATCAATTTAAATCTGTCATTATCCAACTTTGAAACAAGCACACAGGGAAAAAGGGATAATAGTTATAAAGTAATTTATTTATTCTCTAGGGAAATGAATGTCTAGACCCCAGCTAATCCTTCATCACTAAATTCTGATTTAGATGGCAATTGAGATTCTCTGATCTACATGAGACAATGCTTATGTTGTTGGAACCTCTGCAACGATACTTTTATATCTTATTTGCAAAGTGTGGTTGATGAGCATCTCAGATTATTTTTAAACATGTTCAATTGGAAGACGTTAAATGGCCAGAAAAATTGTTGGGGCTCAGAATAGGGCAGCACCCCCTCAGGCTGGAGTCATCATTGATATTGCAACCTTTGGGCATTATTTATTTGGGCATTACCAGAATAATTAGTTCATGTTGTCCAGTTTGGACCATCAGCCTCATCAATAAGAGCTTTCAAGTTTTTCCTCCATGTGACATAGCAACTTTTAGCAATCGATTTGATGCCACTTGAATCTAAGTTACAGTACATGATTAAGCACAGCAATTGTTGGGGATAGTCAGCAAATGCTCAGCTCAGTGCAGCCAAACTCTACAGTTAAGTGCACAGTCAGGCATGATGTCTCTTTTTGACATAGAGTAAAACCCCTGGTATCTGGCACCTACGGGATTGGTAGATGCTGGGTAGGCATCTCTTACAATGCCTAACTGACACAAATGCATTAAGAATGAACAGTTTAAAAGACAAAAAATACTATACTGTACTTACACTGAACATACTTCACTTGCATGAATGGATAAACCTTAAAGCACTTAACTTGCCATCACATTCTTTGAAAACATTCAACCATTGCTGCATTTGTAGGTTCCTCACCCTCCAAGGAGATGCCCAAGAGACAAACAAAAATATTATAGATCATTAAGCCCTGTCCCCAAGTTTACAGATAAAGCCTTACTAATATACTTAATGATATGCTAATAAGGATAAGGACTCTACTAAGCAGGGATAAGGAGACACTGACGAGCAGCATTAGCCAGCACTTAATCTTGGGCGACAGCATTGCTGTTTCACACGCTGTTGAAGATCCAACTGCGCTGGGTAGGTCACGTTTCCAGAATGGAGGACCATCGCCTTCCCAAGATCGTGTTATATGGCGAGCTCTCCACTGGCCATCGTGTCAGAGGTGCACCAAAGAAGAGGTACAAGGACAGCCTAAAGAAAGCTCTTGGTGCCTGCCACATTGACCACCGCCAGTGGGCTGATACCGTCTCAAACCGTGCATCTTGGCGCCTCACAGTTCGGCGGGCAGCAACCTCCTTTGAAGAAGACCGCAGAGCCCACCTCACTGACAAAAGACAAAGGAGGAAAAACCCAACACCCAACCCCAACCAACCAATTTTCCCCTGCAACCACTGCAACCGTGTCTGCCTGACCCGCATCGGACTTGTCAGCCACAAACGAGCCTGCAGCTGACGTGGACATTTACCCCCTCCATAAATCTTCGTCCGCGAAGCCAAGCCAAAGAAAAAGAATTCAATCAATTGTGCTGCTCGGAGCAAAGCACAACCAAGACACTTGGCTGACTGAATATTTGCTCCCATTTTCATCACAGGTTTATGTATTACTTCAGAGAACATTTACTTTTACAATTTTAAACTTTTATTAAAAATTTTGCTTATTCTTATTTATTTCAGTATTTTCATTTACCTTGATTGTTTTTTTTACCAGTTGCTTAAGGTTGCCGGTTGCTTGAATTCTGGATAATAGGGGTTTTACTCTTTGTCAGTGGCCAGTGAGCTTGGGAAGATATCTTCATCAGCAGTGTTCCTTTAACAGGCAAACATTGTGATCACGACTTCAAATGCAAACCTTCACATCTATTTACCACTCAGGAGAATTCTCTTACATTTTTAGTATTCTGCAAAAGATTGTTTGAAATCATAAAAATTTTCAGATGTAAATGTTATGAACAAAAATGTATTAGTTTCAATTCATATCCGCCCTAATGTGGTGCATGCATTAGAAAGTGTCAAAATTTCACTGAATAGCTGATATAATTATCAAAAAGAAGAACAGTACTGAAAATAGAGAGAAAAGTAAAATGCAGGAGCATTTCAAACCTTGTCTTGCAAAGCTCTGAGTGAATGTTAGTTACCTCTGTTCCCACAAATCAGTTAAGCAAAGGCTTAAGTATTTGGCAAATGTGTGGCAGCACTTATTGCAATAATTTATACTCAGTCAATGACTGTGTGCTCTGTTAGCTACTTGCAGCAGAGCAGAGGGGATCATATTTGATGTGGTTTTAGTCAATTATTTACATGATTAAAAACTGCTCTGCACGTTCATCAAAGTAAAAATATTCAAATAGATTTGTGAAGGGACTTTTTCTACTGTTATAGAAAGACAAAACCAGAAAATGAATCAGTTGAACCATAAAGGCTAGGGCTGCAGGAAGCCCCATCCGTCTCTCCACACTTCTGCTGTCACTCCTTTTGTAAGTAAAACATTATTCAAACCACAGGATCTAGACTCCCAGGTAACTGGAAACAGCGGGAGTTCTAGTTTGATATTTAGCAAGTTGCTGAAGTGTTTGTGAATTGCAAAGAAAGAACCACACTTTAATTTAGATGTACTATCACCTAGCTGATCAGTTTGGATAAAGAGTCCTGAAAGCATTTTACAGCTAGTTTAAATGACTGAAAGTGCAATTTGTTGACAGACGAAGACCAGTGCACAATTTTCAGCTTTCCTGATGGTTTCCATCCAGTAAATATTTTTGTTCGAGTATGGAAGTCACACCTTGCTCCTTGCTGAGCAGATTGACTACTCCATCGGCTTTATTTAAGCTCAGAGACTCCAGCTAAGCCATTAAAGAATAGAGTAGGTTTTTCAAAAGGCAAGTGACCCTTGGCCCACAGTCATCATTTCAGCCATCAGGTCAACAGTTGGTTGACTGAACATTGCCAATTGTATTTATCTGTGTGTCATGATGCTCTAGAAACATTATACAAGGATAATTAAAGGCTCAATATGGGTCATTGTGGACAAATAAATCAAATTGATAGCTTGAACACTGGGTGTGAATACCTTGATTTAGCAAAAACAACGAATACTCCACCATGCTTGTTACAGGAGCCCTTAATGTTAACTTGCTTTCTTTACAGCACATCTAAAGGCATTAAGCGTGAAAGCTTTGTGAGGACTAAAAAGCTGAGCAAAGAAACATGAAACTTAATTGTTGATCTTTATTTCAGAATAAAGACATGCAGTGCATCAGTGCAGCTTGTTTATGCACTGTACAATGTTCATGCACTTCTTTAAGACTGGCCAAGTTCGGACATGAGGCAAACGTTATAATCCTAGCGATCTGGTTGCGATTCTGTAATTGAACTGAATTGTTATATTGTCATGTGTACCAAGATGTTTTGTTTTGCATGTGATTCAGGCAACCCACTCATACCACAGCTAGTGCAATAAAGATATAAATAGATAGCAAAGCAGGGAGTTAATGTTACAGTAATTAAAGAGTTGAGGGTATAGAGAAACATACAAAAACAGAATGCTGGGAATAGAAAAAAGCACAGTTATAAAATTAGAGTGCAAGGGCATCATCTTTTGCCAGTGTGAGACCCATTCAAGAGTCTGATAACAGTGGGAAAGAAAATCTTTAAATTGGGTGTTAGTGGCCTGAAACACATGTATCTTCTGCCTGACAGATGGAAGGGGAAAATAAAAATATGATTGGGGTGGCATGTGTCCTTTTATATTTAGTAGCTTTACTGAGACAACAAGAGGTATAGGTGGGGAGGTTTGTTTGTGTGAGGGTCTGAGGTGCACTCACCACCATCTGCAGTTTCTGGTGATCTTAGGCAGAGCAGCTCCTATACCAAGCTGCAATGCATCTGGACTGGATGCTTTCTAAAGGGATGTTCTCTATGGTAAAAGTTGGTGAGAGACCAAGGGAACAACCAAAATTCCCTTAAGCTTCTAAGTAGAGTCTGTGGCACTTTCTTGGTTGTAACATCAATGTGCTAAACTAGGATGGGTTGTTGGTGAAATTAACTCCTAAAAATTTAAAGCTCTCCACAATCTCCATCTCAGCACCATTGATAAATACTGGATGGGTGCACTTTTCTGTTTTCTGAAGTCAATGACCACCTCCTTTGCTCAGCTGTATTGAGGAAAAGGTTATTATACTGACACCATGCCACTAGGCTCTATATCACTTTCCTATACTCCATCTCATTGTTGTTCGAGATCCAGCCTTAGACTGATTGTGACTGACTGAGTTAAACTTTTATTTTATTAAACACCAGGCAATTCCAATAGGGAATTATTAAATCTCTGTTTTTTATTAAGATTCAACAAAACCAATGTGAGATTATTTTAATTCAGCAATAATGATTGCCACATAGGGGTAAATAATGTATGTTTTATTTAAACCAGTTTTTCAAAATAGTTCCATTGTTTATCATGTACTTTATTACATCTTCAGTCTATTTATTTTCTTACATTCACTGGACGAATGGATGCAGATGGGATGTTTCCAATAATGGGAAAATCCAGAACCCGGGGCCATGGTTTGAGGATAATAGGCAAACCATTTAGGACCGATATGAGGAGGAATTTCTTTACCCAGAGGGTGGTGAATCTGTGGAATTCATTGCCACAGAGGGCAGTAGAGGCAGGTTCATTAAATATATTTTAAGAGGGAATTAGATATATTTCTCCAGTACAAGGGTATTAAAGGTTACGGAGAGAAGGTGGGGACGGGGTACTGAACTTTAAGATCAGCCATGATCTCGTTGAATGGCGGAGCAGGCTCGAAGGGTTGAATGACCTACTCCTGCTCCTATCTTCTATGTTTCTATGTTTCTATGTTAAGTAACTAGGAGAAGTAAGGAACCAATTTGTTATTTAAATCAGATTATTGTCTAGTCATTGCATGTAAAGAAATTGTGAAATATGAATGTGAACACTGTTAAACAGACTACACCATAGAAATATTCCCTCTCTTGTGTTCAACGAAATAAAAATCTACAGGACTACTATCTCTATGGCAAGATGTCAAATTAAAAGTAAAATTACTTTATTCAAAAAGGCAATTCCCAAATGAAGGCAGATTCTTGCTTGTCATATGGGCTCAGTTAAATAATAGCAGACCTTCACAGTCCCCTGTCAGAGACTGTCTAATCCAATTCTAAAATGTCCCTTTAACTAAGCACCTTTCTGCCCCTTTCAAACTAGAAGCTGTTTAACTCTGTAACAGGATATCTAAATCTTTATCCTAGGCAGCATGCAACCTACTCCACTTCTCCTTCAAGGAATTTGGTGCGGAACTAAAAAAATAAGAACTGTAAATATTTTTTAAAAATTCTCTGGGTGGGGATTCTGACTCCTGTTGTCCAACTTGCTGATCACCTGTGAGGAGAAGTTAAGCCATTTCTCAACTGGTGAGAAATGTCCATTTGGCGATTAGGTGTGATCTGCTCAATTCAGCAAATTCACATGGATTTAATAATGGCTTTCCGCGTAGTCAGGAACATTCTGCTCCAAATCTTCCATGAGGGTTAGTATAAGTTTTCCAGTTTTATTCTTGACATGGTTCATGATTTCAAAAGGACAGCATTGATGACCTTGAAGCACTGAACTTTTATTTGGGTATCACTCATTCCATTAGATTATAACTAATTATCTTTGTTTGAAATAGTGAGCTGATTGTTATACTCTGTGATCATTTAAGATTTCAATAGTTTTAATTAAAATAAAACAAAATATTTAAGAAGGAAATAAAACCATTAACTATTGATGTGAACGCAATACAGTAAACAGAATAAATGTCATCATTACATGACAACTTCCTGAAATAACAATCCATACACCCTAACTAACAACCTATAGAAAAAAGTTTAATATATTTGGGGTGGTTAATATATATAGGACGGTTGCCAGGAGGCAGCTTCGGCGTTGCTAGGCCGCTCCTCTGCAGAAAGGCTTTTATCCATCTCCATATAGGCCGGTGGCAAGGAGGCCTTGTCTGCGAACGCGGCCCTGGGATCAGTCGGTTCATCCGTGAAGTGCCTATTTCACAGTGCAGATTCTAGCCGCTCTGGATTTCACCACCATCCGACAGGCGAGTGGCCCCCGACTGGTTTCTCCATCCCTGAAGGGTAGTCGTTCCCATCCCCAACGCGTTCATGGTGGACACCCTTCCGACAGTCTCTCTCCTTCGTTCTCCCATTCAGTCCCTGTGATCCCTACTTTCTACAGCCTGTGGACAGCGGTCGTAGATCTCCAGATATGGTTCGACCTAAAAGGGGAGGCAAGCCTCTTCAGCCCGGTTAAGCAACCTGCATAGGAGAAGGACACTCCGATATAAAACCAACGACCCAAGGACCTCGCTGCCACGTCCCAGCTTGTTTGGCCACGGCACATGAACCATGGGTGTAAAGGGTGGGGCCAGTACTGCACACACTGCACTCCACCTAAAAGCGCCTTTGCGCAGGCCCGAGGACATGTCCACATTCTCCCCCTCAAAACAAATCTCTTGGTGCCTGCCACATTGACCACCGCCAGTGGGCTGATATCGCCTCAAACCGTGCATCTTGGCACCTCACAGTTCGGCGGGCAGCAACCTCCTTTGAAGAAGACCGCAGAGCCCACCTCACTGACAAAAGACAAAGGAGGAAAAACCCAACACCCAACCCCAACCCACCAATTTTCCCTTGCAACCGCTGCAACCGTGCCTGCCTGTTCCGCATCGGACTTGTCAGCCACCAACGAGCCTGCAGCAGACGTGGACATACCCCTCCATAAATCTTCGTCCGCGAAGCCAAGCCAAAGAAAAGAATATATTGTGATACTGAAGATTTTACTATGTATATTTATAAAAAATGAAAAATAAAATTATTTTAAAAAATCTAACAATCCACACATCCAAGTTCTACTCCCACAATAAAAGTTGTGGAATTTACATACAGTTAACATAACATATAACATAACAATTACAGCACGGAAACAGGCCATTAGGCCCTTCTAGTCCGCACCGAATTACAGCACGGTGACTCTGGACCAGTCAATGTGATTGACTGAATTCCATCCCAGGCTATCGTCAGGCTAGCACTGGAGGGACTGAGAATTGTGATTAGCATTTACAAGACAGCACATTCCTGATGCCTTCCCTTTCATTGTAGGAGACTTCAATCAGGCCAACCTGAAGAAGACTCAAATGAGCTACCACCAACATGTCACATATGAAACCAGAGGAGCCAACACACCTAACCACTGGTACACCACCATGAAGAATGTCAGCGTCTGATTACATGACTGTACTTCTACTCTAGGCGTACAAGCAGACTGAAGACCACAGGACCAGTATGGTCGAGGGAGGCGGAGGGGCGTCTGCAGGAGTGCTTTGAATTGGTGGACTGGAACCTATTCAAGAACACATCCTGACACTTGAATGAATGTGTAACATATGTCACCGCCTTCATCAAGACTTGCATGGATGAGTGTGTGTCCACGTGCACATACCGGGTGTTTCCAAACCAGAAGCCCTGGATGAATCGGAGGATTCGCAACCTGCTGAGCATGAGTTCAAGGGAGTTTAAGGCCATGGATCCAGTGTGAGATTATTTTAATTCAGCAATAATGATGGCCACAAAAGGGTAAATTAAGTATGTTTTATTTAAACCAGTTTTTCAAAATATTTCCATTGTTTATCATGTAATTTATTACATCTTCAGGCTATATATTTTCTTATATTCAATGTTTGTAACTAAGTATTGGATGTAATATCTCCAAATTTGCAGATGACACTAAGCTAGGAGGGGTTGTGTGCACGGAAGAGGGGGTCAGGAAGCTCCAGTGTGATTTGGATAAATTGAGGGACTGGGCAGATACATGGCAAATGCACTACAATGTGTATAAATGTGAGGTTATCCACTTTGGTAATACAAACCGGAGGGAAAATTACTATTTGAATGGCAATAGATTAAGAGATGGGGAAGTGCAGAGAGACCTAGGGGTACTTGTACACCAGTCTCTGAAGGCGAGCATGCAGGTACAGCAGGCGGTTAAAAAGGCAAATGGTATGTTGGCCTTCATATCAAGAGGGTTTGAGTATAGCAACAAGGATACCTTACTGCAGCTGTACAGGGCCTTGGTGAGACCACACCTGGAGTATTGTGTGCAGTTTTGGTCACCTTATCAAAGGAAGGATGTCCTTGCAATGGAGGGAGTGCAGAGGCGATTCACCAGGCTGATACCTGGAATGGCAGGAATGACTTATGTGGAAAGATTGCGCAAATTGGGATTGTACTCGCTGGAGTTTAGAAGATTGAGAGGGGATCTCATAGAGACATATAAAATTCTGGCAGGACTGGACAGAATGGATGCAGATGGGATGTTTCCAATGATGGGAAAATCCAGAACCCGGGGCCATGGTTTGAGGATAATAGGCAAACCATTTAGGACCGAGATGAGGAGGAATTTCTTTACCCAGAGGGTGGTGAATCTGTGGAATTCATTGCCACAGAGGGCAGTAGAGGCAGGTTCATTAAATATCTTCTTCTTTGGCTTGGCTTCGCGGACGAAGATTTATGGAGGGGGTAAAAAGTCCACGTCAGCTGCAGGCTCGTTTGTGGCTGACAAGTCCGATGCAGACACGGTTGCAGCGGTTGCAAGGGGAATATTGGTTGGTTGGGGTTGGGTGTTGGGTTTTTCCTCCTTTGCCTTTTGTCAGTGAGGTGGGCTCTGTGGTCTTCTTCAAAGGAGGTTGCTGCCCGCCAAACTGTGAGGCGCCAAGATGCACGGTTTGAGGCGTTATCAGCCCACTGGCGGTGGTCAATGTGGCAGGCACCAAGAGATTTCTTTAGGCAGTCCTTGTACCTTTTCTTTGGTGCACCTCTGTCACGGTGGCCAGTGGAGAGCTCGCCATATAACACGATCTTGGGTAGGCGATGGTCCTCCATTCTGGAGACGTGACCCATCCAGCGCAGCTGGATCTTCAGCAGCGTGGACTCGATGCTGTCGACCTCTGCCATCTCGAGTACTTCGACGTTAGGGATGAAAGCGCTCCAATGGATGTTGAGGATGGAGCAGAGACAACGCTGGTGGAAGCGTTCTAGGAGCCGTAGGTGGTGCCGGTAGAGGACCCATGATTCGGAGCTGAACAGGAGTGTGGGTATGACAACGGCTCAGTATACGCTTATCTTTGTGAGGTTTTTCAGTTGGTTGTTTTTCCAGACTCTTTTGTGTAGTCTTCCAAAGGCGCTATTTGCCTTGGCGAGTCTGTTGTCTATCTCATTGTCGATCCTTACTTAAATATATTTAAGAGGGAATTAGATATCTTTCTTCAGTACAAGGGTATTAAAGGTTACGGAGAGAAGGCGGGGACGGGGTACTGAACTTTAAGATCAGCCATGATCTCGTTGAATGGTGGAGCAGGCTCGAAGGGTTGAATGACCTACTCCTGCTCCTATCTTCTATGTTTCTATGTTTCTATGTTAAGTAACTGGGAGAAGTAAGGAACCAATTTATTATTTAATTCAGATTATTGTCTAGACATTGCATGTAAAGAAATTGTGAAATATGAATGTGAACACTGTTAAACAGACTACACCATAGAAATATTCCCTCTCTGTGTTCAACAAAACAAAAATCTACAGGACTACTATCTCTATGGCAAGATGTCAAATTAAAAGTAAAATTATTTTATTCTAAAAGGCAATTCCCAAATGAAGGCAGATTCTTGCTTGTCATATGACCTGAGGAAGGCTATCTCTGAAACAAAGTGGCAATTCTGGACGAAGCTAGAAACAGAGACTGTTATGACAGGGAGTGCAGGCCATTGCAGCCTACAAAGTGAGGACGAACACCTTAGATGGCTGTGATGCTTCATTAACCAATGAGCTGAACACCTTCTATGTCTGCTTTGAGAAGGAGAACCCAATGGTACCTACTAGAATCCCTGCAAAGGCTGAGGACCCTGTGATACCTGTCTCTGAAGCTAAAGTCAGAACATCATTCAAGAGGGTGAACCCTTGTAAAGTATCAGTCCCTGATGGTGTACCTGGTGGGGTACTGAAAATCTGTGCCAATCAACCAGCTGGAGTGATCACAGTCATTTTCAACCTCTCGTTGCTGCAGTCAGAGATTCTCACCTGCTTCAAAAGGGCATCAGTCATCCTGGTGCCCAAGAAGAGCAGATTGAGGTGCCTCAATGACAAGCAGACTGAGGACCAGTCTGATTGCCATGGTGCCATCCATAAATAGATACCCAGTAGCACTAACTTAAACTGTGATGAAATGCTTTGAGAGGCAGGTCATGGCCAGAATTAACATGTACCTTAGTAAAGATCTGGACCCACTGCAATTCACCTACCTGAAGTTGTGCCTTCTTGTTCCAGATTCTCCCACTATGAGAAACAACCTTTCTATATCCACTCTGTCTAAGCCTTTCAACATTCAAAATGTTTCAATGAGAGCCCCCTCATTCTCCTAAGTTCTGACAATTACAGGCCAAGAGCTGTCAAATGCTCCTCATATGATAACCCTTTCATTCCTGGAATCAGCCCTGTGAATCTCTGAACCATCTCCAATATCAGCACATCTTTTCTTAAATGAAGAGCCCACAACTGCTCACAACACTTTAACTGAAGTCTCACTATTGCCTTTTAAAGCCTCAATTTCACATCTCTGCTCATATTCTACTCGTTTTGAAGTGAATGCCAGCATTGCATTTGCTTTCTTCACCAGAAACTCACCATGCAAGTTTACCTTCAGGCTATCCTGCATGAGGACTTATTTTGCATCTGATTATTTTCAATTTTATCCTCATTTAAAAAAGTCTGCTCACTTATTTTTTTCTACCAAAGTGCATCACCATACATTTCCCACATTGATGTCATCTGCCCATTCTCTTAATCCATCTACGTCCTCCTGCAGCCTCCCTGTTTCCTCAACTCTACCTGCTACTCCATTTACCCTTGTATCATCTGCAAACCTGGCCACAAAACCATTCATTCCATCATCTCTTGTTTTTCCTAACATCCCAAAGATGTGTGTGTTGTTAGCTTACTTGGTCACTGTAAATTTTCCCTAGTGGTAGGATTTGGGGGTGGGTGGGGAGGGGAATTTAATGGGAATATATAAAATGGGATTAATGTAGGGCTATTAGAAATGGGTGCTAGGTGATCAGTATGGACTTGGTGGACTGAAGGGCCAGTTTCTGTGCATCTTTTTCTATTTCATCAGTTTGAACAGGGGTATGAAAACTGTATTCTGATTACCTCCTCCCATCCTGGCAGACCCTGAAAGGCATCACTAGGTGTTTTCATGCTGGGCCTCCGTTTCGAGGCTGGCTGCAGAGGCGGATAAAAATTTTAAACTTGCCTGTTCATGGAGCAGCCCCAAAAGGCTGCTCCAGTGCTGATTTTATGCAGAGCGGCGCCTCGGTGCATCGTCCGCAGCCGTTGTAGGTTGGGTACTGTTGCCATGGTGCTATCCATAAATATGCAGGATGCAATGAAGTGGTGAATGGCAGATGGAGATGTGCCACTACCGTGAGTGACTTCCTGTGGCTGGCATGGGTATTGCTGAACAGTATATTGGTGAGGAAATGGTCTTGAGAGCACTGTCGACAACAGCTTCCATAATAGTTGAAAATGGATTGATTGGACAGTAATTATTCAAATCTGATTTGTTCTGCATTTAGTGAATGGGTCACACCAGTGCAAAGTTGCTCATTGTTGTTCAGATGCCAAAACCTTTAAGTTAACTGCTTGACTTTCGAGCTGTAGTGCAGGTCATCAATGCTACAATAATAAGTCAATTTGCAGATGACACCAACATTGATGGTTTAGTGGACATTGAGGAAGGATATCTAAATTTACAAAAGGATCTAAATCAGTTGGGAAGGTGGGCCAAGAAGGGGCATATGGAACTTAACTATGACAAACGTGATGTGTTGCACTTTGGTAAGTCAAACTGGGGTAGGACTTACCAGTGAATGGCAGAGCCTGCAGAGTGTTGTAATGGGGGGCATGGTTAGCATAGCAGTTTGCACAATCTATTGCAGCCCCAGCAACCTGGATTCAAATCCTCCGCTGTCTGTAAGGAGTTTGTATGTTCTCCACGTATGTGTGTAGGTTTCCTCCCACCCTTCTAAATGAATGGGAGTTGTAGGCTAATTGGGATATTTGGGTGTCATGGGCTGATGGGCTGGAAGGCCCTATTACTGTGCTTTATTTCTAAATTTAAAAAAAAATTAAAGAAAACTGAATGACTTAGTGGTGCAGGTGCATAGTTCCCTAAAAGTGGTAACTCAGGTGGACACGGTGGTATAAAATATGTTTGGCACACTTTCCTTCATCGGGCAGGGTACTGAGTACAAACATTTGGCTTGTTGTAACTGCACCATAAAGATGGACGGATTTAGAAGGCCTGACCCACTTGTGTTTTTTTAAATATTTTATTTTAATTTTCATAGACTTGTCAAACAAACATTATAATCTTTTTTAACATTCATGTAATGTACAGAGTCCGTATTTATCTCCCCACTCCGCACTCTTGTACAACTGAAAGTACTGTCAATTAAATAACCTCAATAGCAAAATGAAAAACATCCCTTAAATTTCCTACCTCCCAGTTTATCTTTACACCCCCCCCCCCCCAGCACCAGTAACCAAGCTATTGGTGCCAATCTCCCAGCCATTTTGAGATATGCCTAATGTACCCATCGACCACTTGTATCTCCCTCCCTTTCCTCGAGCTCCCCATATTTGTTCTTACTTCTAATATACATTCATCTTTAAACATTAACATTATGAAAGAAAAACATACCCACCTCGCATTCCTCACAATTACAATATTTGAGGGCAATGTGGCCGAGAATTGGCATGTATTCGAACAAGAATATGAGGTTTTCATTGTGGTGGTGCGTAGTGATGTCTGCCTAAGTTAGAGCATTTTACTAAATTTGGTGGACCCAAGGTTGAGTCAAGTGAGGACCCCAAGAGTTTAAAAAGAAAATTCTGAGAAATGTGCAATCCACAAATGAACCTAACAATGGAAAAGCACAGATTTCAAATCGGAAACCAGAGGCATCTGTAGTGAAAGTATGAGAAAGGCACTGCTGCACGACAGTGAACTAATACTCGGAAAGGCCATCTCAATGCGTCTGGCCTATGAGAATACAGAGGAGAACAATAGAAAGCTAACCCCTCCACAGCAGCAAGGCACGAGCATAGACACAGTCCAGACAGGACTTGTGAACAGGCAGTGGTCGGAAGCCAGAAGAATAAGAAGCCAACAAAGCCCTGCTACAGTCTCACCCAGGATGGAGTGCAGTAACTGTGGCGGTGACCACGTGGGAAGATGAGAGATATGCCTGGCATTCGGCCAACAATGCAGAGTCTTCCAGAAGTGGAACCATTTTAACAGTAACTGCAGAGCCAGGCAGCAACTTACCCCGAGACCCAGATACAGAAGGATGATTAACCAGTTGAAACTTGAGCAAGGACAAAACAACTCGAACGACAAGATTATGTTGATCACCAAGCAAGAATCAGAATGAACAAGGAAGCATTTATAACAAGGAAGATCAATGGTAAAGCAACAGACATGAAAATTGACACAGTGCCCAAATGCAATGTCATGTAACAAAGAGCGTTCAACCGACTGAGGAAGTCAGAACAGGTCATACTTTGCACCAAGTCCTCAAGCCAAGTGGTGCACGAGGGCAGCAGGATCAGAATAGATGGCACAGTGTGACTGTGGTGCTTTGTTCAAGGACAGCTGCACATATTAGCCTTTTTCGTAGTCCAAGAAGACATCCTACCTCTGCAGGGCCTGAGTGTAAGCATGGACGTGGAACTTGTTTCATTTAGCAGAGAGGTGCACAAGGTAAGTCTGGCCGAAGATGATCTGACACACAGAATCTTTTCTGAGTACAGTGACCTTTTCACAGAGGAACTGGGGAAACTGCCAGTGACATACTCCATGCCCATGGTTCGTCCGGCACACCGTATACCAGTAGCAATGAAGGGTTAAGGCCAGGACAGGATGCAGGATCTAGGCGTGATTACCCAAGTCTCCGAGCCCACTGAGTGGGTGTCCTCCATGGTAGCTGCCAAGATAAAAGACGGACAGGAGATCCGGATCTGCATCAACCCGAGAGACCTCAATACAATATTAAAGCGACCACACTATCCAATGCGTTCTGTGGAGGAAGTTGCCGCGCACATGGCCAATGCAACCATTTTTTCTGTTTTGGACACAAAGAATTCCTTCTGACAAATCACACTTGACTATGTCATCATTCCTGCCCACATTCAGCACGGGTTTCAGCCGATACAGATTCCTGTGAATGCCATTCGGAATCGATTCAGCCAGAGAGTTATTTCAAAGATCAACGGAGCAAATTTTTGCAGGGTACCCCTGTGTATCATTGTTGATGACATACTCGTAAGTGATGAGGACTTGGAAGAACATGACACAAATTTTAAAAAGGTATTCGACAGAGCCCGGAAGATAAACCTTAAGCTGGAAGTGCAGATTCTGGCTGAACCAGGTCAGTTTTGTAGGCCATGTTTTCACAGGAGAAGATCTGAAGGGAGATCCTTCAAAGACCAAGGTAATCAGCGAAATGACAGTACCGACAGACATGACAGTACTACAATTCTTGGGCATGGTCAACTACCTGGACAAGTTCATTCCAAACTCCAGTGATCTTACCACTCCACTGAGGCAGTTGACGCACTAAGACATGGAGGGATCCTGGCACGAGCAGCAAAAAAAACACATTTGACAAATTAAAAAGGCATATGTCATGACAACCTGTTCAATCATACTACAACATACGAAGACCAGTCATGCTAACCTGTGATGCATCATAGTATGGTCTGGGTGCCACATGCCTGCAAGATGGAAAATTTGTGGCCTATGCATCCAGGTCACTCACCAACATGGAGACCAGATGCGCCCAAATAGAGAAGGAGTTTTGGCAGTAGTTTTCAACTGTTTATAATTCAAGGATTACACTTATGGTAGACCAGTGACCATAGAGACTGACCACTTGCCTCTGGTCACAATTCTGAAGAACCCAATCCATGCGGCCCCTGCACGATTACAGAGAATGATGCTCAGGCTTCAGAAATACAACGTGACTTTAGTTTACAAGTGTGGAAAAGAAATGGCCTTAGCCGATGCGCTATCCCATGCTCCCAGAAAATGGACGATCTTGCAAGCTGAGGAAGAGGACACTTCTGATATAATGACAATAAGGCATATCTCCTCCTCCTGGTTGGAGGAACTGAGACAGCATACAGCTGAAGATGCAACTTTGAGGACTCTTGCACTTTTATCAAGGGCAGCTGGTCAGACAAGCAGTGCATCCTACCACCTGACAGGCAAACCTACTTCCCATTCCAGGATGAATTACTCATCAATGATGGAATCATAATGAAGGGCCTGAGAGCAGTAGTTCCAAGTTCACTGCAATACATATATGTCAACATCATGCACAGAGGGCACCCGGATACAGAAGAAACCAAAGGCAGGGCAAGGGACATAGTTTTTGGGCCAGGGATGACCGAAAACATAGACCAGGAGGTACAAGCTTGCTTGGTGTGAAACAGCACCAGGCCGCACCAGCAGGAAGAGCCACTGCAGCTCCATGTGGTGCTGGACCTCCCCTGGTCAACCGTGGCAACAGACATCTTCGAATGGCACAGTCAGTAGTACTTGGTACTTATCGATTCATACCCTGGATGGTTTGAGATAGACCTTCTACATGATGTCACACAGTCAGCAGTACTTGGTACTTATCGATTCATACCCTGGATGGTTTGAGATAGACCTTCTACATGATGTCACACAGTCAGCAGTACTTGGTACTTATCGATTCATACCCTGGATGGTTTGAGATAGACCTTCTACATGATGTCACACAGTCAGCAGTACTTGGTACTTATCAATTCATACCCTGGATGGTTTGAAATAGACCTTCTACATGATGTCACACAGTCAGCAGTACTTGGTACTTATCAATTCATACCCTGGATGGTTTGAGGTAGACCTTCTACATGATGTCACCTCCCCACCTGTCATCACTAAGTTGAAGAGACACTTTTTGATGCATGGGACACCTCACACTCTGCTATCAGACAATACCACCCAATTCAACAGTGAAAAATTCAGACACTTTGCAGCAACATCGGATTTCAACCACATCACTAGCAGCCTGGAATACACACAGCCAAATGGGTTTGCTGAAAGAGCTGTGAAGAGCGCAAAGCAGCTCATGGAGAAGTCCCACAGGAAGGAGACTGATGTGCTCCTCAACCTGCTGAACCTAAGGATCATTCCTTGCAAGGCCACTTTGGGTTCTCTGGCGTAAAGTCTCATGTCCAGGCAGATGCAAATGACCCTGCCAGTGGCAAGGAGGCTCTTGGAGCCTCAGTTAAAGAACCCACAAGAAATTAAATCCCAACTGCTGAAGAGGAGGCTAACGCAGAAAAGGTGCTATGACAGAAACAACCAGCTGCTTGAGCCATTAGCAGAAGGACAAGTCATAAGGATGCAGTCTCCACAGGGATACCACCACCTGGGCATAGTCAAAAGGAGCTGCCAGGACCCCAGGTATTGGAGAAACCATCGACACATCCTACCCGTAAGGGAGCCACCCCCATCCCGAACCATTCCTGATGAGACTATATACCAGGATCTGGAATGTGAACCTAGGGTAGGCAGGTCTCCTTCAGTAACAACCCATGAAATAAATGTCTGCACCCAGAGAACACGGATGGAACATCCTCTCAAGCTGAAGCACTCCAAGCATCCTCTTCCACCAATGGCTACTACATAACACGTTCTGGGCGTACTTGTAAGCCGAACCTAAAATATCAGGATTAAACTGGACTGGCTTTTCACTGCTGACTATATAACTTAGTAATACACAGCACCCACATAGATTGTGATATGTGGAGGTGGTTGCCCAAAAAAGGTGATGTAGACAGCCACTCCCATCAGCTGCTCTGCATCCTCTGCACCCACCGTACTTGCCACAGCGCTACTGAGCATGCATGAGTCCCCATGAAGCACATTAGTTAAAAAAACGGAGCTTGGCTGGTAGCAATGCCATTTCAAGAAGGCCCCGTTATACATTGTATTATTGTTAAATTTAACAGAAAAACGTTCGTCAGAGGTTGCCACTTGTGTGGTCTGGTTATTCAATGCAATAAATGAAGGATAACAAAAAGGATCCCGAGGTGATACACGAAGATGTTGCTGGGATGGGGGAGGCTGGGTCTTTTTTCCTTAGAGGAAAAGAGGCTGAAGTGTGATCTTATTGTATATAAAATCAGGAGGGGCCTGGATTGAGTGAATATTCAGTCTTTTCCTCAGATGATTCTAAAACTAGAGGACATAGGTTTAAGGAGAGAGGAGAAAAACAAAAGTGTTCTAAGATGCAAATTGTTCACTCAGAGGGTGGTCCATATCTGGAATGAGCCATCAGTGGAAGGTGGCACAACTACACCATTGAGAAGGCATGTGGACAGATTCATGGATAGGAAGGGCTCAGAAAGATATAAACCAAATGTAGGCAACTGTGAGTCACTCAGAATGTCAGCTTGGTCAGTATGGATAAATTAGGCCGCAGGCCTTTTCCATGCTGTTTGACACTGATTCAATGACTCTTGACCCTCTAACTGATTTGTTTTGTACTCTATCCCCCTTCATAAACATTTATTCCCTCCAGCATGGTGAGCAAAGGCTAATTCCTTATGTGAAAAGTGGCTTGTATGAGCTCTGCTTTAATCTCTAGGGATTTTTTTTGTCATGTACACCTCGCATCCTGGTCCTGGATCTCTCATTTGAACAATGCACATCCAGATAGGAGAAATGGATATGTAAATATTATCTAAAAATATTGAAGACAGATTGCTAAATGGTTGGTTGGGCCCTTAGCAATGTTGCATCTTTTACTTGTTACCAATCTTCACCTTTGTCCTGATCAGTGATGCTTTCCTCCCATGTTTACATAATTTGGTGATTTGCTTTTTGTGTAAGGCCAATTTCTTTTACATTTCCTTCCCCACCAGATTTTTTCTGGTCCCAAAAGCTGCAGTAAAGCTTCAAGTTTTGCTTAAATTTTGGACGATGGGAGAAAGTGTTCTCCAATTGCACCGCCTGAACTGAAATCCAAGTCCAGTGGGAGCTGGTGGCTAATCCCTGCCGTCAGGGAATGTGCATTTCATTCTCCTGTCTTTTCACCTTGCTCTCCACCCCTCCTTCCTGATATCTATTTCCACTCATCATTCTCTCACTTCCCTCTTGTCCTGTCTTCTGTGTGCATTCTCCTTGCCTCACATCTCATTCAGCTCCCAAATTAATTCCTGTCCATCCTCCCTAACCCTTTGTGGTGGAACCACTGTTAATAGTGTTTGTATGTGTATGGTTGGCCCACTCCTTGCTGATTGGCTCCTCCTCCCCCCCCCCCCCCCCCCCACCGATTCCTCTAATAAAGGTGGCAATGCCATAACCCCTCCTCAGGTCTTGGGTCAGCAACATAAGACGTGCCTTCTGTTTATGGTAATAAAAGGCTGTCAGGTAACTTCTAGTCTTTGGAGTTATGGATAATGCATCACCCTTCCTCATTTCTTTATTTCCCCCCACCTTCCCTAATAATCACCCTTACCTCTGCTTGACCTGTTACTTCACTTGGTGTTGAAGCTCTGTGTGAATTCATTTGTTGGTTCCTGTCATGTTACATCCATTTTTAAATTATTGGTTTTTCCATTTTTGCAGTGAGCAGAGACTTCATTTGCCTGGACAACTTGCATTTATGTTAATTATTAGTTATTCAAGTGTAGTTTTCTTTTAGTACTTTGACAGGTTAATTTAGTCATGAAAAATGTAAGGCCTTTGGCTCTGATAAGGTATGATTTATAATGGGTGATTAGAATTAAATAGGAGGCAGGACAACTTAACATCAGATCCAAATACAGTAAAATCCCTGATGTCTGTCAACCACAGTGATTGATAAATAGATGGACTAATGACGAGGTGCGCCAATTTTAAACTTCCATATTTTTTACTCATTTCTTTTCTGCAATTTTTTTTGCTGGTTACTGGAATTCTGGACCACAGGGATTTTACTGTAGTTGATAGCTTCAGCATAGCCAGATAAATATTGGGCATATCATATTATTGTTGTAGCCATATCGTGGAACCTGAACTTCTTTGTGTTGAGTTGCTGATAACTGAAAGTTAACGCCTTACCAGTTGGACTAAGCGTAATTGAGTAAAATGGAAGAAATTCAGTAGCATTGTTTAAGTTGGATAAACTTGAGTAGAACTGCTGAACACAAATTGGGGTCTGTAAGTATGACTTCATACTCTCTAGGCTTTTGATTCAGATTGTTTCAAAGTATTTCAGCATATCTTGTGGATATATAAATAAAACAAAATGTAGCTAATTAAATTCCCATATAATGGTCTAATATATCTCAGCCTGCAATGGGTGACTAAATGAAATTTCATGTAATATCACATTTTCTGCTTTATTACATGACAATAAAAGATTAAAAACGATTGCAGCCTATGGGACAGAAAGTCATGGATCCAGTGCTGAGACAAAGGTCACTAAGTTTGGGGATGAGTTTCTTTGGTACAATTCTATTGAAAGTGGAGATGTAGTTGATAAGTAGCAGTTTGATGTATGTGTTTTTGTTGTCCAGGTGTTCTAAACTTGGGTGTCGGGTCAGAGAGATGGGATCTGGTGTGGACATCTTGCAGCAGTATTGAATTGGAGTCGACTGAGGAACACCCTGGGTTATTCCAGCGATTAAATATAGGCATCAGAAATCTTGTCCTTTATAAATTGTTGCTAACTTCATTAACAGCCCAAGCCAATTCTACAATGAATTTTTAACATGCAATTCAACTCAGAATATTTTACTACAAGCCCAAAATCTTGAAGACTTTCTCAGCAATAATAAAAGCTCAAAAATCCGGATGCCAGAAATCTGGACCACCCGAGAATCGGGATTCTCAAGTTTTTTAAAATTCAGCGGGCTTTTGGGTGTGCGCGTACATGCATAAGTTCCACAGATGCACAGCGGCAACTCGTGACCATGTTTAATTTTATAACAAAAAAATTCATTTGTATACTGTATTTTTCTTTCACAATGTTCATTTTAAAACATAATTTCAAGCATTACATGCATTTTTTTGTTGTGAAAATTTTGTTTACATTTACAGGTATTATTAACATTTACCTGTTCATCTCTTCTTTATTCCTCTTTAAATTTGAATTGAGAATCTAGAAAATCAGAAAATCCGGACCAATCCAATTCTCAAGCAGTTCAGATTTTAGGAGTT
Organism: Narcine bancroftii; assembly: GCF_036971445.1. Taxonomy (NCBI): domain Eukaryota; kingdom Metazoa; phylum Chordata; class Chondrichthyes; order Torpediniformes; family Narcinidae; genus Narcine; species Narcine bancroftii. The sequence goes on along the minus strand of NC_091474.1, from coordinate 201,842,885 downwards.
TCACTGTAGCCAGTTACAAACTTTGCAAAATCGATCAACCACATTAGACCGAAGGTTGTGATTAATAGATTTTAATCACCTTAAGACATAAACACATCTCACATGTTGCTGGCCTGGTTCCAAGGCAGGTACTGAGGGAGGAGTTTGGGCATAACAGCCTTTATAGGGATTTCTGGGAGGGAGGAGTCACAGGTTCAGGGGACGGGCCAGCTCATACAATACATACATACATACATGCACATTCACCCCTTCTTTTGAAACAAGGTCCGGTGGGTGAAGTGATTCAATGTTCATTACAGGTTCAGCCTGTCTGGTGGCTCATCTGTCATTGTGACCGCCGTAAGATTTGCTGTGGTTCAGCTGCTGGTTCCTGGGCAGTGTCTTGCGCAACAGGCTGTGCCTCTGGTGGCTGAGGGGGGTTAATAGGACCGTGGGGTTGCTCAGTCTGGGGTTTGGACACTGTGTCAGGTGCATTTAGTGGGGCCAGTTGGCCGGTGTTACTGTGAGGGGTTGTTGATTGGTTGGTTGAGGGGGCCCCTGCATGCGCCAAGTCTCAGATGGAAACCATGTCCTGGTACTCCACATAAGCATATTGGGGTTTGTGTGGAGGAGGAGGACCTTCTCGATCAGAGGGTCAGTCTTGTGGTTTCTGGTATGTCTCCGGAGCAGTGCGGGCTCAGGGGTCATAAGCCAGGACGGCAGAGTGGTTCCCAACGCCGACTTCCTGGGAAAGGAAAAGAAGCTTTCATGCAGTGTCGCATTAGTAGCGGTACAGAGGAGGGACCTGGTGGCCTGGAGCGCCTCGGAAAGGACGTCTTGCCACAAAGAGATGCGTAGGCTTTTCAACCTGAGGGCTAGGTGGATTGCCTTTCAGATGGTGGCATTCTCCCTTTCTATCTGACCGTTCCCCTGGGGGTTATAATCCATGGTCCTGCTCGTGGCTATCCCCTTGGCCAGCAGGTACTGGCGCAGCTCCTCACTTGGATATAGCAGGGGTATCTGAACAGAACGAATATGCTATGCAGTGCATGACTGTGGGCGTGGTCATGTCTGAGCCGGGGATGACGAAAGGGAAGCAGGAGCATTTGTCAATAATATTCAGGGAGTGTACGTTCCTGTTGGTGGATGGGAGGGGCCCTTGAAGTCCATACTCAGCCACTTGAAGAGGTAGGTGGCTTTGATTAGGTGGGTTTTGTCTGGCCGATAGAATTGGGTTTATACTCGGGACTGACCAGGCAGCTCCGGGTCAGCTCCCTGATATCCTCAAGTGAGTAGGGGAGGTTACAGGGACTCATGAAGTAGTAGAGCCTGGTGACCCTGGGATGGTAAAGGTTGTTATGGTGGACTTGGAGGTTGTTCAACTGTGCACTGGCACATGTCTCCCTGGACAGGGCATCAGGAGGCTCGTAGATGTAGGTGGATAGCTCAGTTCTCCACGTCAGGATCTTGTTTTAATTTTTTCCCCGCTTTTTGTTATTGACATAAATGTGACTGCACGTTGCTCAGTCAGCAAGGTGAATGGTTTTAGAGCCAGGTTGTGCCTCCAGTGGTGCACAGCTTCCACTATCTGGTCCATCTCCCTCTGAAAGACAGAGACCCCATTGGTGACCCCGAAGGAAGTGGTAGAGGTGGCCGTCTGCCTCGAAGGCAGTGTATGGTCTGTCTTCTAGATGGATCGGGAGTTGGTGATAGGCTGACTTGAGGTCAATGGTGGAGAAGACCAGGTACTGGATGAACTTGTTCACCATGTCGGTGATGCAGGGTAGAGGGTAGCTAACCAGCTGGGTAAATTGGTTTATGGTCACTGGTGCACATAATGAGGAGCTTAAAGTTCTTGTGCTCCATGCCCCACACAGTCAGTGTCATGTTGTGGCTGAGTGGGATTTGGAGGCCAGGGAGACTTTACATTTTGCCAGGGTTACCGTGTGGAAGTAGCACTGTACTGTGCCAAGGTGAAAAAGGTAGTTCATGACACGACCATTTTACTTGATGTTCATCATGACACTGGTCAGTTCCTGTGGGCTGACCTAATCCAGAATAATCGAGCACAGTGTCTGGTTGCTGTCTGAATCATTGCTGTAGAATCGGTTCAGGGGGACCCTCTAAGATGGCTGCCCCCATGTTGCACATGCAGTGCTGCTCCTTGCCACCAAAGGTGATGCTGGAAGTGATGCTGACCTGGTTTGTCGCCTCCATGGTCCTGCCGAACTGTTTCCCATGACCAGAAGTGATGCCGGAGATGAAGCCAGAAGTGGCATGGTCCGAAATGGTGGCAGCTGCTGGAAGGAGGTTAGGACCTACATACTTCCCCTTCTTCCTGTAGCGGGAGCATGTAGCGTTTCAGGTTGTCCCTTTGCATATTGTACCCTTGTATATTTTCAGTAAATTTATCAATAACATGGATTAAAGACTAGCTTTTTACATGTATAGAAAAGACTTCTTTGGAAAATGTTATTATTTTCATACTTTGGATTCAATATGCTTGTCAGACTTTACATCAACATCACAAAAACTTTATGTTCATTTTCAAGTGGAAAGGCTTAGTGATCCATCTGCAAAGGTCATGCAGCAGGCACCTTCTTCACTGGTTTGTCTTACTTTGTGTATCTTTTCTTTTAAAATTGACTGTCCTCAACTTCAGACGTGTCATGACTATTTCTGAACATGCTATTTAATTTCTCTATTCTGCTGGGTGATATTGCACAAATTGCGGTAAAAACGTCTTGTTCATTCGCACCATTTTGCAGATGAAGCAAATACGGATCAGAAATCGTTTAAGTAGCAATATCATTACATCTGTATTATGCTTAACTGGATTGTTATGCTTCTGGCATAAGAGTTGTGTTTTATACTCAAATATAGTGAATGTTTTGATTAGTGACTACTCAATTCAAAAAGTATAAACTATTTTACACCTGAAGACAAAAACATCTATTGTATTTATTCACAAAAAAAATTGAACCTTAAGGTATTTTTATTTAACAAGTACTCTTTCAGCCTCAGAGGGTAGCTGTATGTCTGACTTTGCGAAAGTGATAAAGGGGTTGTCTCCTAGGTAAAGCTGTTAAGGGAGGGAGATGAAGATAACTTTTACCCATGTCAAATCAGTCTTGTGGAAAAGGTCAGGACATTCTGTCTGGGGCCATTAGAAGTTTTCTCATGTGAAGGTTCAGCTTTCATAGACACAATGTAAACCCTCTTTTCTGCTGTCAATCTAAAAGCAGCTTCTGGCTCCACTAGTTCCCAATGCAGAGTACTTTGCACCACAAGAGTTTATCCACATGTGCACAGGCAAACTATATGCAACATCAAGTGCAACATTAATGTGACTTACTAAATCTTTAGGCCTGAACAATGAATGCCTTTAGTACAATGGGACCTGGAACATTTTATTGATTAATGTTGTTTTACCCTCTGAAGAGCATTCTCAATGACCTTTTTATGTATTCATTCCTTTCTCATAATTATACTACCTATTTGACTTTTAGTATTTATCTGTTAGTGTTAGAATATTATTCATTTCATTGTCTTGAAGGCTGTAAGCAAATATATAAATAATTCTCAAAATCAATTGGAAAAAGTTGTAGTGTTTGACATAATCAAGCACAAAATGGTATGACTGTTCAAATAATGATTCAAATCCTTTAAAGCAATGTAATCAAATTTCCTGTGAATCCTATGAATAAACATGAGAGCAACGACAAACATTGAAGCCAATGCTGAACCCCTGAAATAAAGCCAGATATTTAAAGTGAGGAACCAATCCACTAACAGGTAAAGTACCAGTTTCATAATGGAAATAGGATAATACAGTACAAAGCAGCTTGGGCAAGTTAAAGGTGAAATGTGGATAAATGTACTGTTGCTTCTGCCTTCTGCATTAACAGTTCTGTTTGACTTGATGCGAAATAGGTTGACTGAGAACATGATGCTTAAAATGCTTTTTTAAAATACATTCAGATTTCTTCAGTGTAAAACATGCTAACTAGTGGTTCTCAACCTTTTTCATTCCACTCACATACTATCTTAAATAAGGGCTTCACCTGTTCTGCCAGGTGTTGCTCTGATCCACTGTTTGCATTGCTCAGTTATTGGAGTGTGAACATTAGTTAATGGAGTGCTTAGTTAATGGAGTGTGAACATTATTGACAGGATCACCTGAAATAAGTAGACATTTAACAGCTGTAAAAAGGTTGAGAATGGCTGGTCTAGCTCATAGATGTGTCCAAAGATCAGAAGGGTATGGATGCCAGATTTTCTTTCCTTGAAACACATTAGCCAATCCACATTTATTTATTTGTTTGTATTTAAATTTACAGCTTGCAGTGGAATGATTTAAGACTTATTATCTAGGGTCAATTACCTCCGCATGGAAACAGGTCTGATAACTAAATTACTATTCTCCGAATGTAGAATTGTAGGTCTTCCCCAGGTGATATGACAGGGTTTCATTCCTGAGAACTATTTAGAAGTTAGAAATGTATAAAAACCCAAGTGTAGGAGAGGCTCATAGGAACAGCTGTGATGGGAGAGTGAGCAGGCAGAGGAAGAGGAGCTGCCTGCCGGCCTCACTGATCTGGCGAGTGGTTGAGTAAATCTACCCAGTAATCTTGTCCTTGGTTGACTTTTCCCACCCACCAGAATATGCTTGTGGCCTACAGCAGCCAGAAAATCCACCCGACGATCTCCAAAGCAATCATTTGTATGTATGGGCTGTATATTAGTTGGGTGTTTAAAACCTGGTGATGACTGCAATAGAACATTCATTTTACAGTAAATTGCAAGGAAGGATAAGTTGCAGAGTGTGCTGATGAGAGCACATCTCGAAAACCTCATGCAGTTTTGATCTCCCTGTTTAATGAGGGTCATGCTTACATAAGAGGCAATGGAGCCAGTTCACTTGGTTGATTCCTGCAGTGAAAATGTTGAGCAAGTTGGGTGTGCACTCATTGGCATTCAGAAGAATGAAAGGTAATGTTGGATTAATGTTAAGACAGTTGGTAAAAAAGAGAGAATTAAGTGCAATATATTGAAATCCATGCAATATTTGAATTTAAATAAAACCATGAAATAACAACATTAACAGATATTTGATTACAAACGTGGCCCATTGCCCATTTTTAAGTGGCTCATTAGAACACGGTCTCTAACGATAAATTGCTTTGTATGTACATTGCACTTCTTACTTTCAGCACCTCGTTGTGGCCATTTTGAACAACTACTAGACCAACTGTTAAAATGTTACTCATTGATTAAAACATTACTTCCGTTTTTTAAAAAAACCTTTTGCCTAAGTTGATTAAACATGGCAGAACCGAAAAGATAGAAAATAGCAAGGGAGTCCTGGAAATTTAAGACACATTGGGAAAATGAATATGGTTTTCACAGAAGTCTTGGGGAAGTGTGTATGTTTGATTTGCAAGAAATCTGTTAAATTTAATAGCCTATCTACAAAGTTACACATTGGATCATAATCATTAAGGTGGACACTTGTGCCATGAACTGTATTCACTGAGAGTTGTGGAGGAATGTTGGAGACTGCCTTGTCCCTTTCTTGATCTTTTCTCCTGTTTTTATTTTGCACCCAGCTTTTATTTTGCACTATTTTTTTAATGAGTTTTAAAGAGCTTTATTGTATTCATGTAAATTAAATTTAGAGCAGCATATACAGAAATGGCTACTGTAATATGTGAGCACATCAATAAACTACTGTAGTATCAATTGTTAAACTGTTCAGAAAATGAATTTTTGATAGCACAGGGACTTTCAGGTCTAAAAACATGGATGAAAATTGCTGGGCTTAATATCGTTTAGCCCTTGACTCCTTGTATTCTTTCTGTAAGTGGCCCATAACCAAAAAAGATTTGGCTACACCTGCATTACAGAGACATGATCACAAGGAGATCAACGCCAGAGCTTTAGGGAGATTTGATTTATATTAAGGTTTAGTAAGAAAGAATAGTCTGTGGGTAGCTTTGCTAATAAGAGATGAAATACACTCAATTTCAGAGTCAATTGGGGTCTGTAGAGTTCATGGGGTGGAGGTTTAAAAAGTAGCCAGTGAAGGACTGATGTTTAGGTCATGATGTAGGGAAGAATATAAATCAAGAAATAAGATGGGTTTGTAAAGAGAGTCATGCACTAAACATGGGTGATGTTGATCTTCAAGTAGATTGGGCTAATTAAACCAGAAATGGTAGACATGAGAATTAATTCATATAATGCATGTGGGATAGTTTCCTGGAACAGTATGTTATGGAGCCAATCAGAGAATAGGCAATTTTGGACCTGGTAATGGACAATAAATGATCTGAGTAGTGGAACTCGAGGATGTAGTGATGAGAATTTGGTAGAACTTCGCATTCAGCTTAAATCTGAAATACTTGTTGTGAAAGTATTGTGTTTAAATTTAAATGTGTAAAATTACAAATGAATGTGATGATTCTTTAAAATTTAAAATGTTTAAATTTAGATATGCAGCACGGTAATTTCAGCCCATGAGCCCAGTTTACACCGAATTAACCTACACCCCCAGTACATTTTGAATGGTGTGAAGAAACTGGAATTCTCAGGAAAGACCCAAGCAAACATCAGGAGAATGTATAAACTCCTTACAGACACCTAATTGCTGGCGCTGTAAAGGCATTGAAGTTTGGTTATTTTATATTAACAGTATTTTATTAACAACTTACTACCTCATGGTGCAGCCATTTTTTGTATCTAACCTGAGGTGCAGCATTCATCTCCCTCTATTAGTCAAGAGTATCACTAGCACTCTATCACCACATCCCCTTTCCTTAAGATGTTCAATATAGCAACACCACACACAAATATAATATTCATTTCAATTTAAAGATAAACACCAACATAAACACAATATTAGCAGCATAAACTTTTTATGTGTGCAGTTATGTTTCTTTTAGAGATTTGTCTGTCAGGTGCTTTGGCAGCGAATGTGGATCTTCTCAACGCAGGTCCATGTATCGGCTCTGATGGTCCACTACTGTCTAGCATTGGTGGTGTTTCCTCTGTAGTTGTACTGGCTGGATCTTCAGCATTTATGTGTTCTTGCAGTGTCACTTGCGTTTTCAGCAAGATCTTCCAAATCCTCCTCAGTATTTGACCATCCTCAGTTCTGACAGCGTAGGATCTTAGATTTACTTCCTCCAAAACAGTGACCTCCTTGTCCTAAATGTTGGAATCTGAGTATCATTGTATCATGTTGTGCCAGTGGCTCTAAGCTTCTTGCTGACTTGTCATAGTTTGCTTTTTCTCCATTGCAGACTCTTTTGATTCCATTTGACATCCTCAACATCTGTGTTTCTGTTTGTGGGAAGTGTTGTGAATAGTCTGCGTCAGTGGGTGATATGCCATGCTCAAGTGGTGAAGCTCTATAACTCAATAGAGCTAGATAAGAATCTGAGCCAATCTGATTTCTTGAGCATCTGTTTAACTATGTTAACTCCTTTCTCTGCTTTACTGTTTGACTGTGGATACAGAGGACTTGAAGTCACATGTCAGAAATCATATTCTTCTGCTAAGTTCTGGAATTCTCTACAACTGTAGCATGGTCCATTGTCACTGTAGTCAATTTGATGAATTCCATGTTTTGAAAATATCAATTTCATTTATACCCCACACCTTGATGAAGGGCTCAAGCCAAAAATGTTGGTGATGTATCTTTACCTTTGCTACATAACGGCACTGTTTGACCTGCTGAGCTTTTCCAGCATTTGTGTGTATTTTGTATTTCATATATTGGATCACACAAGCAGCAGACATGTTGGGAAGCAGTGCTATCTCAGAATAGTCCAATAGAGTGTCAATAACCAGAAAATAATTTCTGCCATGGTTCCACTTGTAAGTCAGTTAAAATCATTGATTCCTTTGGCTGTTTTTTGTGATGCTTCAGACAGGTCTCACAGCTTGAAATTGTCCTGTCAATGTCAGCATTTATCCCTGGTCAATAAACAGAAGATCTGGCCCTCCTCTTGCATTTTTCCATCCCAAGATGCACCCCTTTCAGCATCTCTTGTTGCAGTGATTGAGTAATGATAGTTTTGCTTTGTTTGAATAGAAGCCCATTGACAACACTCAGTTGACATTCACCTCTAGGCCATCCTTCATTCAGATTCATGATGACCTGCTGTAGAACGGTGTCCTTTTCTGTTTCCACTATGATCTGCTTGGATTTCATGTTAGATACAGTAAGATATTCAGTGATAAGTTTCACATGGAGTCTCTGTGGAACTCTCATTGTGTGCTTCACTTGGTGTCATTTCCCTGGACAACGCATCAGCCAACGGCTTAAATTTCAAGTGTGCACACCAATTCTAAGTCATAATATTGTTGCTTTATCATCAGTCTTCGGATTCATGGTGACATCTCACTGAGATATTTCTTGATTATAGCTATTAATGGCTGTTGGTCTGTCTCTGCCATGAATGTTGGTAGGCCATACACATAACTGTGGAATTTCTCGAGTCCACAGACCAGACCTAGACACTCTTATTCTATCCGTACATATCGACATTCAAATGTGGTCATCGTCCTTGATGAGTATCCAACTGGCCTCCAATCTTCTCCCAAAGCCTGAAGTAGTCCGCCACTTATTCCATCTTTTGAAGCGTCCGTAGATATTTTTGACTTTCTGGATGGGTTCTGTAGTTAGAATGGTCTTTAGTCATCCCCATTCTTCGTTGTGGTTGTTTGTCCACTTGAATTCATATTTGTCATGTAACAACTTCCTCAGGTCCATTGTTTTGGAAGATAGGTTTGGAATGAATTTACGAATGAAATTGACCATTTCCAGCACTCACAATATGCCCTTTATGTCAGTGGGTCTGGACATCCCTGGAATTGCTTTCACCTTGCTTTTGTCTGGCTCTACCCCTGCCTCCAACAGCTTATCTCCTAGAAAGGTGATTTCCTTCACACCAAACTGACATTTTGCTCTGTTTAGCTTTAATCCATAGTTCTGGATGCATTGTGTTGTTCCTGCATGGATCCCTTTAGGATCATGTCATCCATGTACTCAAGTACCCCATCTATGCCTTCTATAATGTGCTCCTTTGTCCTGTGGAACACTTCCAGAGCTGAGGAAATTCCTCAGACATGATTATCGACCAAATGGTGTATTGAATGTACAGTATTTTGTGAATCTTCATGCAATTTTAATTGCCAGAAACCCTGGGATATATCCATTATAGTGAAAAATTTTGCATCGGCCGTCCCAATTGTAATTTTATCCCTCGATGGAATCTGATAAAGTTCCTTCTTTATAATGGCGTTCAGGTCTTTTGGGTCCATGCACAGGAGTAGGTCACATTCTTTTTAATACACACCATTGAATTCACCCATTCTGTGGGCTCCACCACTTTCTTTATGTCCGTAGTGATATCATTTGGATGAGTTGCTGCTTGATCTTATCTTTTAGTGGCACTGGAACCTGCCTTGGGGCATCAACTACTGACTGTGCATCTTCCATTAACTGTATCTTAGAGTTTAATGGTAGAATACCAAATCATTTGAAGGTATCTGGAAGTTGACCCAATATTTCCTCTGCGCTGTTCTGGCCAGCTCTTCAGTGCTTGACGTCCTGTTTTGCGAAAACTGCCAAAATGTTTGGCCTGGAAGTCAGCCTGAAGAAAACTGAGGTCCTCCATCAGCCAGCTCCGCACCATGACTACCAGCCCCCCCACATCTCCATCGGGCACACAAAACTCAAAACGGTCAACCAGTTTACCTATCTCGGCTGCACCATTTCATCAGATGCAAGGATCGACAACGAGATAGACAACAGACTCGCCAAGGCAAATAGCGCCTTTGGAAGACTACACAAAAGAGTCTGGAAAAACAACCAACTGAAAAACCTCACAAAGATAAGCGTATACAGAGCCGTTGTCATACCTACACTCCTGTTCGGCTCCGAATCATGGGTCCTCTACCGGCATCACCTACAGCTCCTAGAACGCTTCCACCAGCGTTGTCTCCGCTTCATCCTCAACATTTACTGGAGCGCTTTCATCCCTAACGTCGAAGTACTCGAGATGGCAGAGGTCGACAGCATCGAGTCCACGCTGCTGAAGATCCAGCTGCGCTGGGTGGGTCACGTCTCCAGAATGGAGGACCATCGCCTTCCCAAGATCGTGTTATATGGCGAGCTCTCCACTGGCCACCGTGACAGAGGTGCACCAAAGAAAAGGTACAAGGACTGCCTAAAGAAATCTCTTGGTGCCTGCCACATTGACCACCGCCAGTGGGCTGATAGCGCCTCAAACAGTGCATCTTGGCACCTCACAGTTCGGCGGTCTCCTTTGAAGAAGACCGCAGAGCCCACCTCACTGACAAAAGGCAAAGGAGGAAAAACTCAACACCCAACCCCAACCAACCAATTTTCCCCTGCAACCGCTGCAACCGTGTCTGCCTGTCGCGCATCGGACTTGTCAGCCACAAACGAGCCTGCAGCTGACGTGGACATTACCCCTCCATAAATCTTCGTCCGCGAAGCCAAGCCAAAGAAGAAGAAGAAGATACCTTCTTAACTCGGCTTAAGTTTTTAAATGCTTTGTCACCAAGCAGTGATTTATATCCATCTGGGACTATTGTGAACCTGAGGTGGTGCTCTTTATCTTTAACTGTCACCTTGAGTTTACAAGTACATTTCGTGTCAATGTTCTGTTCATTGTAGGATTTGAGCTGTACAGGATTTGAATGAATATATTGGTTTATCTTTATTGCCCTGATCTCATGCCCATTGATTAAATCGGCCCTTACTGCTGTGTCCAGCTTGAAAGGAATATCTGCTCCATTTGCATGCAATAATACAGTCCACTTGTCCTGCTCAACTCTGTTCACACTTGCTGTTTAGTGTCTGTTGGTTTGAAATCTTCCTGCACCACCATGCCCTCAAAGAATGGGTCACTGAGGGCAGTGTTTTTCTATAGAGTGCATGCCTTCACTTCTGTTTTGTATAGTCATGCTGCCCTTTGCACTTATTACAGACTTTTCCATAGGCTGGGCATTGTTTTGGTGCATGTTGAGTGTCACATTGTTTACAATTGAATGTCTCTCTGTGTTTTTGTTCTCTGTTTGTATCCAGACACTGTGGCTCTGATTATGTCTTCATTTTCACTGGCTTTTGCACTCTCACCAAACTTTTTCACGTGCTGCAGAGCTAATTCACTGGTGTGGCATTTCTTTACAGCTCCAGCTAAGATGAGCTCTGTCTCTCCCAGCAACCGCTCTCTCGCTTTCTTATCAATAATTTTGAACACAATTTGATCATGGATAATCAGTGGTCCAAAATTGCATGTTCTAGCTTTTAGTTTCAAGTTCATTAAGAAAGTATCAAAGCTTGCTGCCTGAAGCTGAATGCAAAACACATATCTCTCAAATGTTTCATTTTTCTTTGGTGAAAAGCAGTCATCAAACATCTCAATAACCTGGTTGGACTTGCCCTGGTCTTCTGCCTTGGCAAATACAAATGTGTTGAAAACTTCTAGTGCTTGAGGTCCCGCCACTGTAAGTAGCAGTGCAATCTTCCGTGCATCCAGTTCTCTATCAACTCCAATAGCTTGCAGATGCAGCGTGAATCATTGTTTGAACAATTACCAATCGTGATAGATGTTCTCAGTCCAATTCACAGCATCAGGAACCTTCACAGTCTCCATGTTTCCTGGTGATACTGACTGATACATACTCCTGGTATCATGTGATGTTTCTTTTAAGTAATAAAGAAACTTGGGTTCTTTTATATTAACAATATTTTAATAATAACTCACAATCTTGCGATGCAGCCATTTTTTAAATCTAACCTGGGGTGCAATATTCATCTCTGACTCCCTCTAGCATCTCTAGCAATCTTTCACTACAGGAATGCAAAGAATTTTCTAAAAAGCGATGTGTGTGGGGGGGGGGGGGGTATTTTAAGAGATTATTCATAAATCACAGCAAAATCCCAGTCCAGATGAAAGATTTTAAAGGGGGGGGGGTAAACTAAAGAAGTTAAAATGGGTATTAAACTGGGAGAGAGAGAGAAAGCAAGATAATTCCTTCCTGAATGTTGATTATGGGTCCAAACACTGGGATAAATTCAGAATCCAGTAGAAGAAAGCTTTAAAAAAAAAAACAATTAGGGGAAAATATGAATGGTTATTTTAAGTGTTTCCTTGGGTGCATAATAAGGAAAAGGGATGTCAAAGTGATTATAGGTTCCTTAGACAATAAGGTTGTCAAAACAGTTCTGGGGAATAAGGAAATGGCAGAGGGGTACATGGATATATTGTATCAGTTTTTATAGTAGTCTGATGGTGGTGCATGGCATGACCTGTCGAGCTACTGCCTCGCATCTCTAGTGATCTTGGTTCAATCCTGACTCCAAAGCCCTCTGTGAGAACTTTTCGTGTTCTTCCTTTGACCCCATAACCTTCAGGTGCTTTAGTTCCCTTCCACATCTCAAAGGCACACAGGCTTGGAAGTGAAATGACAGCTTAAATTGTCCTAAGTTTGTGGATATTTCAGAGAATTTGGGAGGAGCTGATAGCGATGTGGAGAGAACAAAAGTAGGTCAGTGTTGGGTTAGTGTAAAAATGGATGCTTAATTGTTGATTCAGACTTGGCAAATGACACTGTGACTCAGATTGTGTGAACATCCATTAATACTGGAAAAAAAAGAATAAAATCACTCATGATCACTTGAGAATTAATATTAAGCAAACTAATGTGGGAGACCAGACACAAATTGGGGAATCTCTTAATTGAGCACCTTCACTCCATCCACAGAAACAGCCAAGATTTCCAAGTGACCACCCACTTTAATTCCACTTCCCATTCCCATTATGACATGTCTGCCCATGAGTACTATACTGATAGGTTTTGGTCACAAGTAAATTGGAGGAACAGCACCTGCTATTCCAATGATAAGAGTCTCCACCAGTTAGCATCAACCTCGACTTCTTCATTTTTTGGTAACCTCCGCTCCCCTCTTGATTTCTCAATGCCCCTTTCCTTTCCCTTATCTCTCTGACCATATTTCTTCTCTTTTCTTTCTCTTTCACCCTTGCCTTCTTTACCCGCCAGTCACCTCACCTTCCTTGCTCCAACCTCCTGCACTCTGATAGGAAGAGTTCCTTCCTCCTATCAGAGTCCATATTCAACCCTTTGCCTCTTTCTCCTATCACCTCCTAGCTTTTTGCTGTTTTCCATTTCTTTCCCTCCCCCCCACCTATATTTATCTACCATCTGCCAATCCATGCTCTTTTCCCTCTTCCACTCTTTTATTGCTCTTGATATTCCTGATGAAGTGTTACAGCCCAAAACATTTTCTGTTGCCTTCCATAGATCCTGCTTAACCTATTGAGCTCCTCCAATGTTTTGCATATTGCTCCATTTTTTCAGTACCTTCAGTCTTTCTTGTTTACCCATAAGGTTTGTAAATCCCCAGCATCTGGTGACTTGTATCCTGGAATAGAGATTGTAGATGTATTCATTTTAATTTTACATGAATCCTTAGGTTCTAGAGAAATATTACAGCAATAGACAACTGTCTATATGACACTCTCCTTCATTAAGGAGTGGAGAAGATATAAACAGGTGTGGCGGTTCACCACAAGGCAGGCAAACCGGCCCCGCTTGTAAGCCATGGGGCGGGGCAGCCGGCCAAAATGGCGCTGTCGGGGGTTTCCCTTCCTTCCAGCTCGGGGCTCAGAAACCTATGCTGGGGTCCATGTGACTGACGCCCGGATGACGTCAGCGCCCTCCAGTGCAGTTCTCAGCCAGGTCCGGGCTGGGAGTATAAGTGCAGCCCAGCAGCCTGCAATAAACTAGTCTGCTCACTGTGCTTAACCCATCTGGTTGCATGTGTTATTGCCGGAGCAGTGTAGCCGCCGCTACACAGGTAACAATCAGCTCATTAACCTTTCATTTGTAATTGTAAAGCAATTATCTGAGTGTTTGTAATGGAGAGATCATGGCTGCCACATGGTGGCACTGCTGGGCTCCTATTTGGAGGACACTTCACATGCCAATCAAGGCTGGACTCTCACCAAGCCATCAAGGTGACCCTCGTGATTAGCCCTTTCAATTTACCAGGTATTGGGCTCCAGGCAGCATTCCTGGACTTAGCCCTGACCTTCTAATTGCCCCTGCACTTGGCTTTGAGCCATTGGTCACAGCAACCAGTGTGGCCCAGCCTGCCCCCGAGTGATTGGCCTCCCAATACCTGCTGCAAAATTATAAAGGACCATACTTTCCTTTGCTCTCTCTCTTGTCTCCTTATGGCCCATGAGTATCACTTTCTGTATTGGGTTGGGGTGAGTCCCAAGGCCAATTAGTTAGAGCCATATGCGTACAGGTCAAGGGGTAGGGGCATGTAGCGTTACCTTAATCTGATTGTTTACTGTATATGTGCTTGTGTCATTCCTAAGTTTTGTCCGTTTTCCCTCGTTACCCGCAGTGAACTGTGTGTTTAAGTTAATTTAGCATTTAGATTCTGTTGATTCCTCTGCATCTCTTGAGAATAAACTTGTGCTTTGTACCTCAATCTCGGTCTGGTTCTTAACCTGTGGGACCCACACGAACCTTCACTTATAACAGTGATATACTAAGTCCTTGTTATCTGTTGTCTTGCTTTACTAATCCGTGTACACACGAAGTTGACAATGTATTACAGGATGTGATGGTAAACCTAGTTCATTCCTCCAGAAGCCCCTCATATGGATCCCAGTGAATGCTGTTTACCACGGAGCACATTTCAGTAATGCTGGCAAGTAGTGAAATAAGTAGTCAGTGTGTGGCCTTACCTGAAGTGTGGGCATATATGCAACCAGAATTGAGGTCAGGCTTGAAAGAGCAGAGGTCAAAAATGTGGGTGGGTTTGTGGCTAGAGCCAGTCTTGAATGCTTGAGTGTTTCAGCCTGTTTAGACGAACTAAAACTTACAAGGAGGTTGTTATTTCTCTGTATCTCATTGAAATTTAGTTTCTCTGTAAATTCTTTGTTCTGTTCCTCGTGAATTACTGATCATAATCTGATCAAGCAAACTCATTGTGGCTTCATGAAGAGGAAAGTTCTTTAAAAAGGTATGAATCAGAGGAGAAAGGATAAAACCAATAGGTGTGAAATATACTTTACTAATCTGTGTACACATGAAGTTGACAATGTATTACAGAATGTGATGGTAAACCTAGTTCATACCTCCAGAAACCCCTCATGTGGAGCCCAGTGAATGCTGTTTGCCATGGAGCACATTTCACAATATAAGAGCTTATGGTGGTAGAGGTAATGTACCAGTAATGACACAGATTAACTATTTACTAGGAAATAGCATAAAGGACAAGTGATTCATTTTTAGATCGGCAAACTGTAACCAGTGAGGTGCTGAGATTCCTACAGTTTACAATGCAGAGTAATGTTTTGGAAAAAGGAAGCAAATATATAGTATCCAAATTTATGGATGATATGAAAGTTGGTGGGAAGGCAAGCTGTGAGGAGCATCGTTTGCAAAGAGATGTTGAAATTTTTTTTTAAAAACCCTGAAAATGCAGGCAAAACCCAGCAGGGCAGGCAGTATCTGTGGAAAGAGGAAGTTGATGCTTCATGTCGATAATGAAGATGCTTCATTAGCGTTAATGATACTGAAATATTACCTGAATTCAAAAAAATTTGGCAAATTAAGTATATGAGAAATATACTGTGGAAAGAAGAATGACAAAAGAGTCCATTAGTGGAGAAAGATGTCAGAAAGTTGCCTCACAAAAAGATGCCTCAACATGTAACATGGAAAGTCGACGTATGTATGAAGCTGATATTTGCAAAAATGAATGGAATTTCCCTTTTATTTCAAGGGGATGGAGTATAACAGCAGGAAATTATTGCTACAAACTGTGCAAGGCACTCGTTAAACCACATTGAGAAGGCAGTATTATCAAAGTTTTTCCATTTTCCTTTGAACTTCAGCATGTTGCCAACTTATTTTCAAAACGGCAGTGCTCTTGATCCTCCTGTAATGGCAGCGCAGCTACTGGTATGGAGCTAGGGAGACTGGAGACAGGTTCACCTGACCCATCTTGATGCTGGCTGCCTGTTAAAGGAGCCAACAGTGTTTTATTTTAAAATCTTGCAAATGCTGAGGTCTGGCAGTGCCTGTGCTTGGCAGCAACCATGAGGGATTTCAGACTCTGGGCGAGCAGTGGATTGGTGCAGGACACCAGGAGTGGGCAGAGCACCCTCCCTCCTTCACTGTTGAGAAGGAGAATCAAAGGAGACAACCCTACTGGACAGTGACCATGGCAGCAGGCCAGTGAGGGGTTCAGTGACTGAGGGACCCACACAAGCTTCTGGTGATTTTCGGTCGGGGAAATTCGTACAGGCTGTGGACTGCTGGAGACTGACTCATCTGAATCAAGATTTGAGAGGGTGCCGAGGGTAAGAAGGGCTCCTGAAGGTTCTTGGGCACTGAAGACTTCCTGATTGCGTCAGAGGTTTGGATCAGGAGCTCAGGGTGCTGATAGAACATTGCTGACTGCATGCGAAGTAAGGTGAGCGGCATTTTGCCTGACCCCGCCCCTGTCCTCTACGCCGTGGCAACTCTCATCGCCGACATCCCATCCACCCACGACGATGTCACTTCCCACTTCTTCGCCAACGTTGGCAGTGTGGTCAACGTGGAGACCAGCATCTTGGACATCGGGCCTCCCCACCGACAAAGAGGACAACACGTCCATCCTGGCTTCGATCACCCTGGACCAAGCTAGCACTCACCCGATCTCGAATTCCATGATGCAGGTTGAGGTGAATGGGCATAAATTGAACTGCCTCTTTAATAATGGCAGTACTGAAACCTTTATCCACCCCGAGGTGGCTCGCAGTTTTGCACTACCCATTTAGCCGATGACCGGATCCGTCTCGATGGCAGCGAAAGACCAGTGGACTTGTATCTGGGGATAGCATCTTTGACGGTGGGGGGCGGGGGGGGGGGGGGAAATGAGTGTTATAATGATTTTTTGTTGTTGCTCATGCCCCAGCTCTCTGCACCGATCCTTCTGGGCCTCGATTTGCAGAGTCAGTTCAGGAGCGTGACGATGACGTTCGGAGGCCCACAACCTCCACTCATGGTCTACAACCCATAGCTTAACGACCACCCCCCCCTCAACCGAGCACCCAGCCTCTGGCACTGACATGCAGCCTCACCACCCTGTGGGTGGCCCCTCCGTTGCTATTCACGCACTTCACCCTAGACTGTAAACTGTTCGCTACCAAGAGCAGGTGCTACAGCACTGAGGACATGGCGTTCATTTGGGCCGAGGTTCAGCAACTCTTGGTGGAGGGGATCATTGCCCCTAGCTCCAGTCCCTGGAGACCACAAGTCCTCGTGGTTAGAGGGGCAGGCAAGCCCCAAATGGTAATTGACTATAGTTAAACCATCAACCGCTTCACCCAGTTGGATGCGTATCCACTACCCTGGATAGCCGACTTGGTCAATAAGGTTGCACGGTACAGAGTCTTCTCGACCATTGATCTCAAGGTGGCGTATCATCAACTCCCCCTTCACCCAAGCGACTGGCTCTACATGGGTTTAGAGGCTGATGGCAAACTCTTTCACTTCCTGTGAGTGCCCTGGTGTTGCTAACGGTGTTTCTGCTTGACAGAGGGAGATGGATCAGATGGTGGAGAAGCACAAACTGATGGCGACGTGCACATATCTCGATAACGTTACCATTTGCGGACACAACCAGTGGGACCACAACGCGAACTTGGCAAGGTTCTTGTGTATGGCCAAGTCTCTCAACTTGACGTACAATAAGGACAAGTGCGTGTTTAACACAGACTGTCTGGCCCTGCTCGGTTGTGTGGTGGCACATGGTGTCATTGCCCCGGACCCCGACCGCATGCGACCCCTCATGGAACTCCCAGTCCCAAACAACTTAAAGGTGCTGAAAAGGTGCCTGGGGTTGTTCATCTATTATGTACAATGGGTGCCCAATTATGCCAATAAAGCCCATCCCCGATTAAGTCCACAACCTTCCCATTATTGATGGATGCTCAAGCTGCATTCGTCCAGATTCAAGGAGACATCGAAAAGGCCACGATGCATGCCGTGGACGAATCCATCCCTTTTCAGGTGGAAAGCGATGCATCCCATTTCGCACTGGCTGCCACACTTAACCAGGCAGGCAGGCAGGCCAGTGGCATTTTTCTCCCACACCCTGCACGGTCCTGAGGTATGGCACTCCTCGGTTGAGAAGGAGGCATAAGCGATTGTGGAGGCAGTATGCCACTGGCAACATTACCTGGCTGGTAAACATTTTACCCTGCTGACAGACCAGAGGGCCGTGGCCTTCATGTTCAATACTAAGCAGCGGGGTAAAATCAAGAATGACAAGATTCTTAGGTGGAGCATCGAGCTATCCACCTATAATTATGACATCTTGTACCAGCCAGGTAAGCTCAATGATGCCCCAGACGCCCTATCCCGGGGAATGTTCGCCAGTGCACATCTTGACCGTCTCCAGACCCTCCATAACAATCTGTGCCATCCCAGAGTCAAGAGGTTCTATCGCTTTATCAAAACTCGAAACCTTCTGTACTCCGTGGAGGACGTCTGGTCCATGACCAGACGCTGCCAGATCTGTGCTGAGTGTAAGCCGCAGTTCTACCGGTCCGAGAAGGCACATCTCATCAAGGCCACATGTCCTTTTGAACAGCTCAGTTTCAACTCCCACTACAAATAGGAATGCCTACTTTCTTATGGTGGTGGACAAGTTCTCCAGGTTCCCCATTGCTATTTCCTGCCCGGATATGACCTTGGCGATGGTAATCAAGGCGCTGCATAGTATCTTCACTCTGCTTGGGTACCCCGAATACATCACAGCGATCGGGGGTCCTCGTTCATGAGTGAGGAACTCCAACAGTACTTACAGAAGCTTACCCTCAAGCAGGACCACCAGCTATAACCCCAGGGGTAATGGCCAGGTGGAAAGGGAGAATGCCACCATCTGGAAGGCAGTGCTCCTGGCCCTTGGGTCCAAAAACATGCTGGTGTCCCGCTGGCAGGACTTTCTGCCAGAAGCACTCCATGCCTTCCGATCGGTCCTGTGCACCGCGACTAACACCACCCTGCATGAATGCCTGTTTGCATTTCCTAGGAAATCGGCGAATGGCACCTCCATTCATCCTTGGCTGGCAACCCCAGGGCCTGTCCTACGGAAACACGCGGGGGGCCATAAGACGGATCCACTGGTGGAAGCGGTACACCTCATACACGCCAAATCTCAATACACATTTGTGAGGTATCCCGATGGCCACATGGACACTGTGCCTATCAGAGACCTGGCGAGGGCCGAAGATCCCGAAACTGTCCTGCCTGCCACTTCCTGTCCCACAGAGCAGACCATCCCGCACGGGAGCGCAATACTGGAGTCCGAGCCAGCCAGCTCCCTTCTTCAGGAACTGGTTCCCTGGGAGACACCAAACCCCTCTCCCCTCTGGGAGCCTGTAACCATTACCCAGACGGTGCCCTCCCCTGCCCCCCACCCCCCGGGACCGCCTCCTCTCCCAGGCAGCAGAGTTTGGACATTCCTGTCCCATGGCGGTCTCACAGAAGAAGGAAATCGCTGGTGCGGTTAAACCTCTAGTTGAAAATTTCTTTTTTGTTGCTGTTATTGTCTCGTTATTGCCCTCCTCTCCTCTCAGAAACCAAAGGGGGGGGATGGTTTCTATTTAAAAAGAGGGGGTAAATGTAATGGTATGGATTGAATGCATCCATTGACCAGTAAAGGCTCGGGCTGGCCCGCCCTCCGACGACACTCTCCCCTGGACTCCTCCCCCTGTGACCTAGGCCATAAAAGTGGAGACCCTCTCCCTTCCTTGCATTCCCTAGCCTGGATCCAGGCCAGCTCCAATCTTGTGTGGAATAAAGCCTATCGTTCCCCTCAGTCTGCCTCTGTGATTATTGTGGCTACGGTAATGTCCAACACTTGGCCTGGCTATTCACTGCAATAGAACTTCCCCCACATGTCTTGGACCTCACCATGCCGCTGGATCCGGGAGGGGAATGTCGAGAAGGTGGGCCTGGTCCTGTGCAACCCCTACTTGCCTAAATCCATTCACGCAGATGTTGTTCCTTTCTGAGGAGTGGGGTATCCCACAAACTGCCGGAAAGGAACCATCGTTATCCTATGAAATGGATCACCAGAATGACAATAAACAGCCATTATTCATCATTGACATTTAGTGAACTCAGCGGAGAATGGGGACAGACCAAGGCTCAGTGAGTATGTGGTTAGTAAGGGATTGCTTAAGGTGCTATGTGGGTGGAAAGAAAACATTTGAAAACCACTGTTTTAATTATACCTAACTGATTCGTTATGTGCACGGCTTCATAACTCCAAAGGAAATGGGCCAATGACAGTTTTCTCAAGCAAAGTATTTCAGTAATAATTGGGTCCAAAGCAATGATTGTCAGCCTTCCCTTCCCACTCACATATTACCTTAAGCAATCCCTTACTAATCACAGAGCACCAATGCCATATGGATTACTTAAAGTGGAATGTGAGTAGAAAGATAAAGGCTGAGAACCACTGGTTTAGCGGGATATGGGCCAAGATTGGTTGGCATGGACAATTTGGGCTAAAAGGACTGTTTTTGTGCTGTCAATGGCCATGCCAGCTAATGAGCAATGAGCACATACACCAATTCTACACTAATCCCATTTTATTCGTTGCACACTTTCATCAACTCCTCCAAGATACTACAACTGATCAAAACATCAGGGACAATTCACAGTGGCGAATTAATCTACCAATTTACACATCTTTGAGGTGTGAGAGCAAACCGGACCTGTCTTTTTAAAAAAAAAACCCATATAGACACTGGGGGAACACACAAATTCCACTGAAACAGGTCCCAAGGTCTGAATTGAACCCAGGTCACTGGAGGTGTGAAGCAGCAGCTGTGTTAGTTGTACCACTCTATTGCCCATTCTCCTCATCTCCTGTTTGAGTCTTCTTGTGTGAAGTAACCTGCGTTTGGTTAATGCTAGATGCACACATTTTGAATACCAACAAAGATGGAGAGGCAAGATATCAAGAAGGATTCCTTGCGGAGGCCATTGGGACTTGCTGGATGTACTTACTCAGCCTGTTATGGTACTTAAGATGTATTACCGTGTTGTTTAATTGATGCTTAAGTAGATCTACAAAGTGAAGTGGATGTTTCTATCTTTGCACCATTTTCATGCTACATCTTCTCTGCCTTAGAACAGAAAGTAGCACGTTACAGAAGAGTACAGGCCCTTCATCACATGATGTTGTGCTGACCTATATTAATCTAGTCAATGAACTAAACCTTCCCTACCTCACACCCATAACCCTCTATGTTTCTTGCACCTATGTGCTGGTCAGTTTTTTTTTAAATGTCCCTATTGTACCAGCTTCCACCAACACTCCTGGGAATGCATTCCAGGCACCCATTACTCTCTGTGTTTTTAAAAAAAACTTGCCCTGATGTCTCCCCTAAACCTCTCTTCCCTCACCTTGTACAGATGTTCTCTGGTGTTTGCTACTCCTGAACAGGGAAAAAGGTGCTGGCTATCCATCTTATCTATGCCTCTCATAATCTTGTCAACCTTTAAAATGATATTCTCATCTTTTTTTCTTTGAAAGTGTTTCCATGAACAGCTTGAATGGCATCTTGTTGGTATCAAACAGCACCATGAACATGACTAACCCTTTAATAAATAATTCTGTGCAGGCTTCCTGGATAGAATCAACAACAGATCCAGACGGAATGCAAAAACCCAAGACTTCATTCCCCAGATCATGTTAAGTTTGACATTCTCTGCTAGATGGCACCTATTTTGCAACATTATGCCATAGTGGACACAGGTGAGAATTGATAATTGCAGTTGGATAATGTGTTTGGAAATTTCAAATAAAAGTCAGTTTCCCTCCATTATCACAGCATATGAACAATAGCATTGAGTGTGAGGTAGTGGAATGTCTGATAAGTATCAATTAAAAAATAAATATAATAAAGTCAGAGCCAAATGTCGCAAGCCCTTTCACCCACTATGTTCATGCCAACCCAGTACAGTATTAATCTACATTAATCCCATTTTAACTTCATTTTGTCCATATCCTTCTTTCCCACTGTACACATCTCAATAATGCATAACTTTATTTAATTATCTTAAAAATTGAAATATTGTAAGCTAACTTACTACTGACCTGCTGAGTTTCTCCACATTTTTGTGAATTGCACTAGCCCCCAGCATCTGCAGATTTTCTTGTCTACAACGGTTTAGCTAACTTACTAGATCTGAAGCAGGAAATGCACAGTGTATGTCCATTGGAAGTTTCCTGAACTTCTAGCAGTAGTACCTGGATTAAGCTATGGGCTGCCAATCTGGGTGACTGCAGGGAATGCTACAGCGTGGTACTCACACCCAAGCACACCTTCAGCATCTGCATCTGAATTATTCTAAGAGCATCTGCTTTGTCTTTTTTTTAATATCCTGCAACCACATGGTCTGGGCTTAAGATGGCAGCGCCTGTGTTCAGCAGTAGGCACAAGAGGTTGCAGACTCTAGGGGAGCAGTGGACTGGTGCTTGGCACCAGTAATGTTAAAACACTGCCCCCCCCCATTGAGAAAGAGAAGCAGAGGAGAAAACCCCAAGGACTGTGACTGCAATGGCTCTGCAGCTGAAGGAGACATACAGGCAATAAGCTGTTGGCGACTTGTGGACGAGGAACCCA
The DNA here is from genome assembly GCF_036971445.1 of Narcine bancroftii. Lineage (NCBI taxonomy): Eukaryota > Metazoa > Chordata > Chondrichthyes > Torpediniformes > Narcinidae > Narcine > Narcine bancroftii. The sequence goes on along the minus strand of NC_091474.1, from coordinate 201,820,131 downwards.
CACAGGCCATGGGCTGCTGGCAACTTGAGGTCAAAGGACTCACTCCAGGCTTTGGGTTGCTGGAGACTGGCTCAAAAGAACCAGGTATTGGAACTGGTATTTGAGAGGATACTGAGGACAAGAAGGGCTACGAAAGGGTCCTAGGAGTGTCGGAGGTTTGGATCTGGGCTCAGGCTGCTGATGGTTTGAACTGAACTGGAGTCTTGTGCAGCTACAGTGGCTGTGGAAGTGTTGGAGGTGATTCCATGGACACTCAGTGACTCTGGGGTTGGGGGGGGGGGGGGATATCTCTTTTGCTTGTTTTTCTCTGACTATGAAGCCACCAGGCAATGCTAATGGTGAAACTCTGTCTGCCTTATGACAGGACTCGAGGCAATTTCATGTAATATTACATTTCTGTTTAATTACACAACAATAAATAGTATCTGACCTGATCTAATATTTTGCTTAAACTGTTTATAGTTATTAATTGCTCAGCAAGAACCTAAGGGGTTCTGAGAAGTGGGAAAGTTGTCTTCAAAATCCATTTGGAATGATCCTACAAATGGTGATGAGCTGATGAAATCGAGCAGTATATTACAACCACTTTGATGGGTTGGACATTGATGGATCATGAAGTCAGATTGAAACTTGACTCCAAAGTTATACCTATTTTGTATTCTCTGAATTGATAATAATATATGTACCCTACATTGGCAGTGTTGTGCATTCCTCTTATGTGGATTCACATTACAGTGTAACATATTCATTAATTGTGCATTTCTATTCAAAACACTGAATCACCTGAATTTTAGCAGACAGGCCACATCCACAATAATAAACATCATTTGCACACTGTGTTTGATCTGGTGTCCATCCATGGTTGGAGCTGTGCTTTCAGTTTACTTTTGTAAGGTGCCCCTCGACCTCCTACAAGGTGGGAAAATTCCATTACCCATCAGCCTGTGACAGTTGCATGTTGAGCCCAGACGGTTGAGCTGCTAAAATGACTGGTTGATGGACAGCTGGAGTTCTGATTGTTTGTTATTTGAGCGTCACACTTAGTAGACCGCTGTTGTCCTTATTGTGTGGCGCCAAAGTCAACACCTATTGGGGAAGTGCAATGCTTGAAGAATTGTCCGTTGAATCAGGAACATGCAGATTTAATACTTGAGTGGACTCGTAAGTTATTTCCATCCTCTTCGACTTTGGACACCAGGGCCAATCTAGCGGAACTGCAGCTCTGCAACCTGCTGAGCCTGTCTGAAACTATTCTGAGGGGGCTGCTTTCAGGTTTGTACAGTTGTCAATGGAAAATTTAAACCTGAATTTTAATTTGCTTGGAGATGAATTTAACTACCAGTTCCATGGCTCATTGCTGAATCAAGTGATATTTGAGGTCTAGACAGGCCCAGCAAACCCAATACTTTATCCTTGCTTTGGCAAGTTAGCAGCTGGTCACCTCAATTGAGAGAGGAGAGATAGCTCTTGTTCACAGGGAGCATTAAAATGCCATCTGTTCAGAAGGATGCTTGTTAAGCAGCATCTATAAATGTTACATATTTTTATTTTAAAATATAATATTAAAGGTTGACCCCTGAGATGAAAACTGGACTATCCTGTTGTGATCCACAATGCAGACACTTTCTTTATGCATTTGGACAAACAGACACCTGCTCATTCAATCCCTTCACACCATGGCAGTCTGCAGGCAGCAAATTTAGAACTGCACACACTTTTTGCAGGCATGCTTTGTAACTCCTCTTTCTTGTGTACAACTCCTCTTTCTTTCATGGAATTGCTTGTTAGTGTTCAAACTAATTTCTTAGTCTATAAATTATGTTTAATCTGCAACAAAAATAATGAATTGCAGTTTAAAAAAAAAACTCAGTATCTGGCACCTATGGGGATTGGTAGATGGTGGATCATCGAATTTTCTGGTTGCTTGAGATTGCGTGACACTTGGATTGGCAAACTGACTGCTGGGGGGGGTGGGGGGGAATTTTAAACTTTTATATTCTTTACTTTTTTTTTGCTAGTTGCTTATGGCTGCCAGTTTCTTGCATTCCGGATAACAGGGATTTTATTCTATTTGATTTTACTTTTGTTCAACAGACCAGGAAAGATGTGTTTATGCCATCACTATCTAATTCTGAAAGTGTAGTCCATCTTGCATTGCATATAGTGCAGCCCCCCACCCCCCCCCCCCCAACTCTTGTATTCTATGTCTTGGTTTATAAAGGAAGTCATATTGCATGTCCTTCTAACTGTTAAGGATCAGCAAATCTACATTCCAAAGAATATTGGAATTGGAGTTCAAGCAAAGGACATGGTTTTTGATATATGTCATCAAAGAGAATGGAAAGAGGCAAAGATTCTTTTGAAGCATTGGGGCAGCAGTTTCTTGGATTGCAGCCTTTTCTAATTAGCTTGTTCTACTGACAATATTAGTTTATGTGGTAATATTTCCTGTGATTTTGCAAGACCTGCCAAAAAAGTTATAAATGTTAATCTTTCCAGATCAGTGCTGTAAAATGTTACAATACTTCAGTTTCTCTCTGCTGTGGCACATCTGCTGCTCAGTAACATCACAACTGTCGCATCAGCTAGGTATTCATCTATATTCAGCACTCAGTTGCAGAATCTTAATCAAGTTCTCCCAGTGCACTGGAGCATTAAAGTTTGCCTCTCTTCAGTGATTACATTTGGAATCTTCATCTAATGATTCAATGAAAATGCTAGATTTGATTACCTTTGTTTGCTTCTTATCCTCCAACTGGAAACCATCAACTCAGAAGATCTTCCAGCATGTCCTTGATCACAAACCTCCTTAAGATGCTTATTTCAAAAGTGTTTTTGATCTGACAAGCAAGATTCTGTGCTGTACGGAGTTGTTCCTCACCCAGGCTGAATGATAGGAAGTAAGGAAATGGCAGACATTATAACCAATATTTTGCACGTTTTCACAGTGAAAGATGTTCCAAGCAAAGTTGAGAAGTAAAATGGAAAGAGAAACAAAGAAATTAATTGTAGTGAAGAAAAAGCATCAGGCAAAATAATTGGATTAAAGGCTGATATATGCCATGGACTTAAATCCCAATGGAAGAAGCTGCTGTGATTATGGATGCATGAGTTTAGGTTTAACCCTGAGATTCCGATATGGTCGGAGGAAGATGGAGAACCACTGATGTAGTGCTTTTATTCAAAAAAGAAAAAAAAGACAGAAAACAGAGAGCAACAGGTTAGCTAACCTTTAATCTTCATCATGAGTTTGCAGGATTCCATTATTTAGGAAATAATAGAAAACTGTTTTGAAATCACAATACAACCATTGTTTTATGAAAAGGGATCTGTGTTTAAGAAATTTATAGTAATTATTTGAGGATGTAATAAACAAGGTGGATAAAGGGAAATTGGAAGAAGTAATGTATTTGGATTTCTAGCAAGTATTGAATAAGGTATATTTGAATGGTTATCCACCATGGCAATAAGGGTAATATATTAGCTTGGGTATAGGATTGAATAACAAACAGAAAATGTTCCTTACAAGATAGAAAGAGGCCATTTATCCCATCAAGCCCATGTCACTCCATCAGAGCAATTCTATTCCTGCACATTCTCCTATAATCTATTCCATCATGCATAAGGTCACACTCCATCCCTATTCTACTGCCTCCAATTGTAGTCTGGGAAACTTTCATCTAATGACTGGTATATTTTTGAGATGTGGGAGGAAACTGGAGCAGCTGGAGGAAACCCACATGATCACATGGAAGAGCCTACAAGTTCCACAGAAATTCAATGGAAGTCAAGAGTGAGCCCACATCATTGGAGTTGTGAGACATCTACACAATCTGTATTGCAATAACACAAAGTGAGTTACAGGTACACAATCCTTTATCTGGACATCTAAAATCGATAAAGCTCTAAATAAAAATGGCAAGTGGGGAGAGAGACAGCAGCATGAGTCGGGCAGGTGAGGGGGGGAGACGGCAGCGTGACTGGAAGGGGGAGGGGGTGGATACGGCAGCACAATTTGGGTGGGCTTAAATCTGGCTTTCTGAAATCCGGAAAAATCCAAAATTTGGAATACACTGCCCCCCAAGGGTTCCGGATAAAGGATTATGTACCAGTATAATAAAAGGGTTATTTTTAAGTTGTTTTTTTTAAAATTTATCTTCATTTTTCAAAAAAATTAGATACGCAGCTTTGGCCCACAAGCCCATGCTGCCCAATTACACCCAATTAACCTACACTCCTGGTACATTTTGAACAGTGGGAGGTAAATGGAGTCCCTGGAGGAAATCCATGTAGACACAGGAAGAACATACAAACTCTTTACAGACACCGTGGGATTCGAACCCTGGTCTCGAATGATGGCGCAGTAACAGTGTTGCATTAACCACCATGCTAACTCTGCCACCCCAGTGTTGTTGTTGTTGTCAGTATTGGACTTGATGCTGATGCCTCAACTACTCAAAATCTGGGTTAATAATTTACTGATGATGCAAAGAGGGAAAATGAGTTGTAAGGACTGAATGTGCAAAATCATATGGACAGGTTACATGAGTGGGCAAAAATTTGGACAATGGTGTATGTAAATTTATCCACTTTTGAATGAAGAGCAGAAAAAGCTCCATATTATTTAAAGAAGAGAAATGACAGAGGGCTGTCAGATGTCACCCTAGATTGAACACAAAAGCTGGCAGCCAGATACAAGTAATGAGGAAGGATGTTAGCCTTTATTGGAAAAGGATGAAAGTCTTGCTACAATTGTACAGGGTGTTGGCATAGAATGGAGCATACATTTTTGATCTTTTTATTTAAAGTTGTCTTTACTGGCATTGGAGGCAGTTCAGAGAAAGTTCACAAGGTTGATTCTTCAGTGAAGAGTCCTTTTATGGAGAAAGGTTGACCAGTTTGGACCACTCCTATTTGACATTTAGAATTATGAGAGCTGATCTGATTGAAACTTATGAACCAGAGTTTGATAGAATGGTTGATGAGAGAATGTTTTTCTTTTTGGGAAATATGGAAACTGGAGGCATAATTTCAGATCAAAGTGTTGAAATTACCAGTTCAAGACAATGATACTTCTCTCTAATATGTGGTTTTCTCAAGTCCATTATGGAAAGGGTAAAAGTGATGAACTAAGATTTCCATCATCCATATTATCTCTGTAAATGCAAGGGAATTTATGGCTCCAACAGATGTCCGTGAAAATCAAAATAACTTCACAACCCATCGTCATTGTCTTTCTGACTTCATCTGATGTTCAACGTTTCATAAGAACATGGGGAATGGAAGCAAGATCTAATTGGATTGCATACAAGATCACCTTGCAATGATTTATTTAAGCTGTAATTTCAACAGGATATGAAAAATGTTTTCATCATATTTCAAGATTGACATTTCCCCATGGGTAAGCACAGGGATCATTGAAGAATGAATATGGCTGGATTATAAAATACTGGTGGCCTGGTTAGCACGTGACCTTGGTTTGAATCCGGTGCTATCTGTAAGGAGTTTGTATATTTTCCCCATGTCTGTGTGGGCTTCCTCTGGAAGCTCTGGTTTCCTTCTACCCTCTAAAACATATGGGGATGGCGATCAATTCGGGTGTAATTGGGCAGCATGTGTTTAAATGGCCAGAATCGACTTATACTGTGCTGTAAATAACATTTTATAAAAATTGAATTTAAAGTAATGAACTATTGGATTAATGTCGGCCACAGCTGTTTTGTGGAGTTCTGTAGTGAACACACATGCTAACCTTTCACAGCTTTAATTTTAAACATACTTCTGGGGATAGTACAATAACAGCAATGAACCAGATAATATTAATCAGAAATAGCTTGTGTCTCTTACTAGTATTACTGTGCTTCTGTGCTCACCTGTGAACAATAGTTACATAATTTGCTTGTTAACTTAATATCTTATGCAGAGAAAATAACACGATTATAAACAAACTGAGTCATATACAGTAACATTAACAATTTGGTATAAATTGAATTTTTGGTGCTGGCCTTGCTGATCTTATGGACAATAAGATCTCTTTTAATACGTGCTAAAAATTATGAATTCACATATTTTTATTTTCACAGTGTTATTGAATGTCTTCCAGTCAATCAAGGAGGTTTAAAGAGTGGGTGCTAACTAGGACCCCAATGAATTGAAAAGGACCCTGATCCCAGTGAGTGGGAAGGAAATGAAGAAACTGGGGCCCAGTGAACTGAAGTGGAAAATGGCAAACATCACCCAAAAAGCTAGCTGCTGAATCAAGTTCAAGTTCCAGTTTATTATCATTCGATTGTACAAGTACAACCGATGAAGCAGCCTTCTTCGGTTCCTTGATGCAAAAACATGCAAGACATTACGCACATACAGACAAATGATACATAAGCATACTTATAAATAAAAAAAATAAATGTTGTTTAATAAATAGTAGCGTCTCGGAGGGTTTGTATGAGCAGTTTATTCCATCATTCAGCAGACTCAAGGCCTGCAGGAAGAAACTTTCTTAGCTTGGTGGTACTGGCTCTGATACTCTTGCATCTCTTTCCTGAAGGGAGTCACTGAAAGATGCTGTGAGGAGTGGTCCTCAATGATTTTGCGTCATATTTCGCAATAACTGGAGACTTGATTAGTGGAGTTTTATTTCAGATACACATCAAACTTAGAAAACCAGGAAATACAAAAACATTTGAAATAGTCCCAAAAAAATCTGGTTTCCCATATGCAGTCCTAAACAAAAGTTTTGAAATCTGTAAATGAATTAATAGATGACAAATACAGTCCTATATGTTTTGCTCTAATGTTAGCTTCTTTCAGATATACTGAAAGGAAATAAAAATCCATAGTTGAAAGCAACAATAAAAACTGATGGATAAACTTTGCAGGTTGAAGAGCATCAGTGGGAAAACAAAAAAATGTCAACATTTTGTCTGGATCCTTTCATCAGGACTATGGAGAGATAGCTGGTGTAATGAGGAGTGGGATGGGTTGGATAGGAGACAATGGGGACTGGTCAACCAGGGAGGGGAAGGAGAGCAGACAAATTGGAAGCAAGGCAAAGGGAAACAAAGATGAGTCATTCAGGGTGGAGCCAAGTGACTTGTGGAGACTATGTTTTGCTATTGCTGCAGTTTGATAGGAGAAAGTGATAATAGTGGTATAATGAGAGCTGTTCAGAAAGAACTATTGAGGCAGGACAGATTGGACCAAATAAACCTAAAGAGGGGAGGTGGGTGGAAAGAATCTGGGGGCAATATGGGTGGAAGAGATGGAAACAGAGAGGGAAGGAGAAGGGCACAAAAATGGGGTAGGGTAAAGGGGAAGAAAATACATTGCTAGAAAAAACACAGAGGACTTATGACTTGAAATTGTAAAATTCAATGTTCATACCATTGGATTGTAAACAACCCAGTTGTTGTTCATCTAGTGAGGTGGTCCTTTAGTTTATTTTTGGCCTTATTCTAGCATTGGAGATGGCCAAAGATGGAGAAGTGGGAATGGAAGACGAAATGGCATATACCAGGAGCTCGAGATGGCCATTACAGGCTCCCCAAAATGGTCCCCGAGACTGCATTTGGTCTCACTGATGGAGAGTGGGCCACATTGGCAGCACCAAATGCAGTAGATGAGATTAAAGGATGTGTTTATGAATATTTGCTTCACCTGGAAATGTTAATTGGGACCCTGATTAGTGGTGATGGAGGGACTTGAAATCTGACTTGAATTTTAAATATAGAAACCACAATATTTACTTTCTGAGAAGGTCCAAAAGTTTCACTATCTTTTCTTTAACATTTTGTTTAAATTGTTTCCAACTATAGAGTCATGGAATTCTACAGCATACAAACATCTGTAGAATTGATTAATCTGATTAGGCTAGTCCCATTTGTCTGCATTCAGCCCATATTCCTCTGAACCTTTCCTATCCATTAAATTGCCCAGATCATCTCCATCTCTATCAAATGCTCTGGTACTTGTTCCATACTCCCATCACTTTCTGTGTGAAGAAATGTCCCTCAGATCCCTGTTAAAATTTATCACCTCCAGTTTTAGATTCCCCTATCCTGGAACAAAGGCAAAGAGAATTTACCTTATAACACCTCTCATGTCTTAATAAACCGCCATTAGGTTTCCCCCCTCCTCCCCCCCCACCCCCTTTAGTTTCCTCTTCTTCAGGGAGAAAAGTCCCAGCCTATCCAGCCTCTCCTTCAAACATTCCAGTCTTGGAAAGATTTACTGGGTAATTTTAATTTAGTCAAACACACAAGCAGGAAAGAATTTAAAATGGGATTAGAAAGCATTAAAATTCCATAAACTCACTGTTCTGCCAGCTACTATTTTAATGAGCCAGCCAAAACAGTGCCTGGTTCAGATCTTTAAGTATGCTTTTCCCTGCTGCCTCACCAGGACCCTCCAAAACATTAACTTTTAAATTGTTTTTGTGGAGCTGGAAGAACAACATTTATTCTTGTCGACTCCTCAGAAAATATCTGGGCTGCATTTGCCTCACTGCCTTCCGAATCCCATGACCCTCTTGCTGTTGTGAAATCCCTCAACTAGACCTAGTCTCCCACGAGCCACTGACTTCTGTGCTATCACCATTTTGAGCTAACCCACATTCAGCAAGCTGCATCAGGATGCTAATTTGGCTGCTGCAGCTCACTGGTTCTATTTAATTGAGGATCAAGCCTTCAAATGACTCTTAGTGCCTTTACTCCCAGCATGGGTGAGTGCTTGTCACATTCCATTGAGCAGCTGCCCAAAGCAAGTCCTGTCCCTGGTAGCTTTCATGGGTCAGTCTGAATAAATATTATTCTGAAATTAATGGAAAAATAAAAACACAAAAAGGCAGAATTATGAATAATTTGGTTGCATTTTTTTGAATTGAAATTTCAATTGAATTAAAAAAAGCATTCAAAAACAATGAAAGATTTCATTATAGTTTAACCTAGAGGCATGGTAGTAGAGTTTGGTAAGTTACTCAACTATTATTTAGAATTATTTTCAAATCTCAATCGGGGAGATGTGGGATTTAAATTCAAGTAATTATATTAATATAAGTTTAAAAAGCTGACACATGATTATGAAGCCACCAGATGGTTGAATAACCCCCATTTTTGGGGTGGGGAATAGAGTTGGAAAACAGCCATCTTTGTTAGGACAACCCATATCTGACTTTAAGACACAGAAAGTACAAATGCTATTTTTTGCTGATGATGTTTTCATGAAAAAATCCTATGGAAAAAAAAAATATATAGACAACGTGCCCATTGGAAGAATTGGACCAAGTATGCATAATCCCCACAGTTGGCAAATGATCGAGCATTTGGCCTCTCCCCAGCTCTTTTCCCACTTCATATACGTAATATCACACTTGATTTTACTTTAGTCGCACAAAAAGGTCCCAACCTGAAATGCTGACTGACCATTTCTACCCTTAGATATTGTCCCCTGAATTTCTCCAGCAGCAGTTGAAGACTTTAAAAATGGATGATTTTAACTCTTTTCTCTTTCTTTGGCTTAGCTTCGCGGATGAAGATTTATGGAGGGGTAAAATCCACGTCAGCTGCAGGCTCGTTTGTGGCTGACAAGTCTGATGCAGGACAGGCAGACATGGTTGCAGCGGTTGCAGGGGAAAATTGGTGAGCTGGGGTTGGGTGTTGGGTTTTTCCTCCTTTGTCTTTTGACAGTGAGGTGGGATCTGCGGTCTTCTTCAAAGGAGGTTGCTGCCTGCCGAACTGTGAGGCACCAAGATGCACGGTTGGAGGCGATATCAGCCCACTGGCGGTGGTCAATGTGGCAGGCCAACTGCATTAAAATGAATATATTCCCAGGAGAAAAATAACTTTTTCAAACCCTACATATATTATTACCTCAAAAGTTTTTTCAATAATTAAATGAACATGTAAAGAAATTTCTTTGGAAATGTAAAATGTCAAGAGTTACTATAAAAAGATTAATGTGGAAATATGAATTGGGAGGCCTACAGCTTCCTAACTTTAAGAATTATTATCAAGCAGCTCAAATGAGATTTCTCACATCTTTTTATGAAGGAGCATAGAACTAAAATAGAATTGGATAAAATAGGAGAGAGATTGGCAGAAGGATTTATATACAAATAGGATTCAAAATTAATGATTGATGTTAAAGAAACACCATTGTTGAAACATTTTATTACTGTTTGGAACAAGATAAGTGACATAATTGGAATGAATGGAAGTTTTTTTTCCCAAGAAGCCTCTGATTCAAAATCATCTTGTACTTTTTTCAATGGATAATCAATTTTTAACTATTTGGTTTCATAAAGGCATTAAAAATATTGAAGATTGTTATAAAAAAAGGCCAATTGATATCATTTGAACAACTAAAGAATAAATATGGAATGATTAATAACACTTTTTTGTTATTTTCAAATGAGAGCATATTTGAGGGATGGATTAGGTCCAATGATGTTTTTACCTATTTGTAGCAAGGTGCAAATTCTTATTGGGGAAGGAAATACTAAGAAATTTACCTATACAATGTATCTTTTATTACAAATAGAAATGACTAAACAGTGAGTCCATAAATCTAGACAGAGGTGGGAGTTGGATTTGAACATCACAATTGGTGAGAAAAGATAGTCAGATCCATGTCGCGGTTGTATGACAAATACTATTAATGTAAGGTATAGACTAGTTCAATATAATTTTTTACATCAGCTGTATTTGACACCGCAAAAATTGAATAGAATTAAATCAGATTTATCAAATGAATGTTTTAGGGGTGGTGAAGAGACAGGAACTTTCTTGCATTCAACTTGGGTGGACTTTTTGGGTGGACTTAGGGAATATTTTAGAACAAGTTACCGGTGTTGTTTTAGAACAAGTTACCTGTGTTGCATTTCCTTAAAACCCTGATTTATTTCTATTGGGAAATATAGAAAGAACTAGAGCTAAGAAGAAGCTATTAATATACCAAATGAAATATGTTAAAATAGCACTAATGGTGGCAAGGAAGTGTATTGCAGTGACCTGGAAGTCAGATTCACATTTGGCTGTGGGGAAATGGAATGCAGATATTCAAAGCTGTATTCCTGTAGAGAAAATTACAAACCATTTGAGAAAAAAATATGGTATATTTTTGCTTATTTGGAGCCAGTGTATGCAAATTTTAGATATAAATACATTGTGGTGTTCTTCCAGCCTCTTGAGACCTGTGTTAATCTTCTTCCCTGTGTGTTGGAAAACGATCCTCCAAGCGATCCATGATGCTTCTTCTTTATATTATATGTATAATTTTCTTTGTGGGTAGGAGGGGGGTTTAGGGAGGGAGGGTTTGGGAGGGAACGGGAAAGGTTTTAACCATCAAATAATGATTAAAACTCTTAAATTTAAATTCTTATTGTTTTATATAATGGTATATTAATTACATTTATGGAAAAAATCTTAAATAAAATATTTAAAAACAAACATAAAATGCTGGAATAACTCAACAGGTCAGGCTGCATTTGTGGAAAGAGAAACAGAGCTTTTTTTTGGTCAAGTGCCCTCTGACAAAAGGTCTTTTACCTGAAACATTTGTCTGTTCCTCTATTCACATATTTAGTCTGAACTGTTCCAAAATATTTTGCTTTTATTTTAGATTTTCAGCCAAGTACCATAGAACATTACAGCACAGAAACAGGCCATTCAGCCCTTTCAGTCTGTGTCAAACTTTAAAAAAAACATGGCTGCACTGCTGGAGTTGCTCTAATGGCAGACCTGGGTGAGTGAGAGAGTGGAGACAAAGCTCTGCTCCAAAGCATTCAACTACTCAATCCTATTGCTGGCTGCACTGTACAGCCTTTAAACAGCCAGTTAAAGGAGTTGATAATGTTTGTAAGTAAAATTCTGCAACCATGAAGGTTTGTGCCCAAGATGACAATGCCTATGTTTGCCAGTAGCCATGAGGGGTTGCAGACTCTAGAGACCAGCAGATCGGTTCAGGGCATCATAAATGGGGAGAACACCACCCATTGAGAAGGAAAAGCAGAGTAGACGACCCTACAGGATGGTAACCAGGACAGCGGACCATTAAGGGGCTCAGCAGCTGAGGGACCCACACAGGCTGGAGGTCACGAGGTTGGAAGACTTACACAAGCTGTAGGCTGCTGGAGACTAACTCATGGGAACCAAGTATTGGAGCCGGGTTTCAAGAGGGAGCTGAGGGCAAGAAGGTCTTGTGAAGGGCCTCGAGCAGTGAAGGCTTTTTCAGAGGTTTGGATCTGGAGCACAGGTGGCCAGTCGATCAAACTGGAATCTGTTTGGCTGCAGAGGCTGTGGGAGCGCTGGAGGAAAATCCATGACTCTGAAGGGATTCTCATTTGTTTCTCTTTCTCTCTGTAACGGGTGCCAGGCGATACTAATGGTGATTTTTTTGTTTGTCTTACAGCAGGCAGAAGGCAATTTTGTGTAATATTACATGTTCTTTACTTTTACATCACAATGAAGGATGATATCCTGGAAGTACAGGAAGGATCTAACTGGGAGAGCTCCTGTCCCACCAGCCAGACCAAATCCTGGCCATGAGGCATTCCGCCAGATTACATGGATGGTCTGCTCCCACTGGGTTCATCTGGTCCTTGTCTCTCAGGTTCTGCAGGACGTTTGATGCTGACCACTGCCTGATGGCTTTGTGGTCGAAGGTGCTGTTCTGGAAAAACTCCCATGAAGGATAGATAGGTGGTGTGGCAATTTCCAGCTGACTGGGACATTACACGGCAACTCAGTCAAGCCTATCCTTGGTAACACCTGGGATAGTTGCAAACTCAGCATATAGTGGCACTTGGTGCCTTCTTATTTTGATTGGACACACAGCTTGATGCAGCCACACACAAAAATGGTCATCAGGATGAGGGTCACATTGGGTATACCTTGTTCTCATTTGAACCCCCAAATGAATTGGAAAACTGCTCTGATGACTCGCAGGGTGGTTGTGAGAGGGATGGACCACAGCTGTCCATGTACAGTGGTACCGAAAGCATCTCACATCCGATGACCCACCACACACATTGTTTTTGAGATGATTATGGTGAAGTGGAGACTGTTTGCCCATGTCTTTGCTGAATGCAGATTTGCAAAGAATGTGTGGAGAAGGATGCAAAGGTCCTTGTCATGGTTCATCCCAAGTGGCAACGTGACAGAGGACCGTCTGATCTACGGGGTGTTCTGAGTCAAACATCCAGAACTGTTAGAAGACCATCAACTCAATGAAAGGTGCACTTTGGCTTTTCAGCATACTGTCCAGGAATGCTGCCAACTGGCACATTCCAGGCTGCAGGAGTACATGCTGAGGGATGCAGTGAAGTTTCGTGCAACCAACATGAGAGCGCTGTGGGAAAAGACCACAATCTAGAGTCCTCCCATTATTGGGTATTGAAGGGCTGAGACTGAAGGCAAGTCCCTCAAACAACAGAAGGGGAGAAACAACAAGCTGCCATAGTGATGGTAACAGTGTAAACACAAAAGAGTCTGGAAAAACAACCAACTGAAAAACCTCACAAAGATAAGCGTATACAGAGCCGTTGTCATACCCACACTCCTGTTCGGCTCCGAATCATGGGTCCTCTACCGGCACCACCTACGGCTCCTAGAACGCTTCCACCAGCGTTGTCTCCACTCCATCCTCAACATCCATTGGAGCGCTTACACCCCTAACGTCGAAGTACTCGAGATGGCAGAGGTCGACAGCATCGAGTCCACGCTGCTGAAGATCCAGCTGCGCTGGATGGGTCACGTCTCCAGAATGGAGGACCATCGCCTTCCCAAGATCGTGTTATATGGCGAGCTCTCCACTGGCCACCGTGACAGAGGTGCACCAAAGAAAAGGTACAAGGACTGCCTAAAGAAATCTCTTGGTGCCTGCCACATTGACCACCGCCAGTGGGCTGATAACGCCTCAAACCGTGCATCTTGGCGCCTCACAGTTTGGCGGGCAGCAACCTCCTTTGAAGAAGACCGCAGAGCCCACCTCACTGACAAAAGGCAAAGGAGGAAAAACCCAACACCCAACCCCAACCAACCAATTTTCCCTTGCAACCGCTGCAATCGTGTCTGCCTGTCCCGCATTGGACTTGTCAGCCACAAACGAGCCTGCAGCTGACGTGGACTTTTTACCCCCTCCATAAATCTTCGTCCGCGAAGCCAAGCCAAAGAATAAGAGAATAAATTTAACCATGTACATCAACGAGAATGATAGATATGACTGAAATTACAGCTGTTAAAGACTTAGAACTGATTTCATTTTGTAAATAAGTTATAGTGAATAAAGTATATTTTTGGTTTAAAAGAATTACATGACAATGAAAGAATCTTGAATTACTCTGCCTAGATCCATCCATATCCCTCCATACACACCCCTCTACCAATCTAAATTTTTCTTAAATTTTAAAACTGAGCCCAGATTTACCATTTCATTTGACAGCTACTTCCACACTCCCACCACTCTCTATATTAGAAATGTCCCTGAATGTTCCCCCTAACATTTTCCTCTTTCATCCATAACTCATGTCCTCTGCTTTGTATCTCACCTACCCTCAGTGGAAAAAACCTGCTTGCTTTTACCCTATCCACACTCATGATAATTTTGTATACCTCTTTCAAAACTCCCCTCATTCATTTATGCTCAAGGGAATAAAGTTCTAACCTGTTTAATCTTTCTCTGTAACTCAGTTCTTCAAGACCTGGCAACTTCCTAGTAAATATCTGCACTCTTTCAATTTTATTGATTTCTTTCCTGTTGATAGGTGACCAAAACTGTACACAATAATCCAAATTTGGCTTCACCAATATCTTACACAACTTTACCATAACATTCCATTTCAATACTCAGTGCTTTGATTTAAGAAGGCCAATGTGCCAAAAGCTCTCTTTACAACCCTATCTAGCTGTGACACCACTTTCAGGGAATTGTGTATCTCTATTCCCAGATCTCTTGGTTCTACTGCATCTGCATCTGAAGTTTTATTCTAAATAAGAGGTTGGGATATCTCAGGCGATAAGAGAATCAAGTTTATGGAATGTCAGATTATTAGTAGGACATGGACTGGCCTCACAATCAGGCTTTATGAAAATGGCATAGCTGAAGATTTTTCCCCGGATTTGTTCCTTGGCCTCTTGTCCAGATTCTTCCCTATTGTCCCATTACTCTCTCTTTCACAGTGTCTAGTTCACCATTTCTCTGCCTCCTTTCCTCTTTCCTTGAACCTCTTTCAATAAGGATAATCAAAGAGAGCTACGTGTTCAGGGAGTAAAAGTTCAAAGATCATGACATATCTGAGATAGACTGAGAGGCAATAATCATGGCAGATGGATGAGAAGTGGACTCCAAAAGTGGGACTGAATGGAAGAGGATCAAACCACTGCTTTTGAGAATAAGCTGAAAATCTATTCTAGGTTTATACTTTGTGTTATTTATTGCCAACTAACTTAAGAGGGTGAACTAACAAAACCAAAGGCACCTCAATGATACAGAGGCAACAGTGCCACCTGTCTTGGAGGCCAGGTAATGCATAACTTAGGGCAATTTAAATTAAAATAAGGAGATCAGAAAAATGGAAGAAATATGTGATAAGGTGAACATAACAAACATGGTTGAGACAGACAGAAATATAACAGTTATTGAAAGTAACAAGTCTATTGAAATAGCAACTAATTTTGCATCACTTTAGAGGTCTAAATTTGAGGGGCTGTTTTGCCTCCACAGTGCCCTCTGAATATAAAACAAAGATAGATATGATAATGTTGCATCCGATCATCTCTGTGCGTTTTGCAAACCCTGATAATGGCAGAGCAATTATATTAATTTATTTTTATTTAAAATTTGCATTCATTGTAAGCCATTCAGCAGAATCCTAGTATTTAAGTGGATCATGGCTGTTGGGAAAGTGGCAAATTGTGGGACTGGCCTGTGATCACTGATTGTCTAAAAGGTTTCAGTGATGAAAAGATCAATTACAACACTGCCAATGACAGTCAGGGTTGGAGATTGGGTGTTAATAGGAAAGGGTGGTCAGTGATTATATGGGTCACTGACATGAGGATTGTCTTGAGTGGGAGAGATTATGACATCAATCCAGGAGGGGAATCTTGATGACTCTAGTGACTGTGATGTCAGCTGGAAGAGCCCTGAAGTGTGTTACAGAAGGAAGAGACCACAAGGAACAGGTACATAGTTGTTCTCAGAAAATGGAGTCTAATGTGGACAAAGTGGTGAAGAAGGCTTGACATGCTTGCCTCCATTGGATGGGATTTTGAGTACAAAAGTTGGATCCACATGATATTGGTGAGGTATTGGTGACAAGGTATTGGTGAGATCATGCTTAGAATGTTGTGTGCATTTTTGGTCACCCAGCAGGGGTGCAGAGTAGATTCATCAGCTGGGACTGGAGGGCTTGAGTCTCAAGGGGAGACTGGATATGCTGGCTTTATCCCTTGGAGTGTAGGAGGATGAGGTATATAAAATTATGAGGCACATGGATAAAGTGAAAACTCACACTTTTTTTCCCCCCCAGGATAGAGCATTCTGGAACTTAATGGCATAGGCTTAAGGTGAGAAGGGAGGGACTTGAGGGGCAATTTTTTTTTCAACTAGAGGGTAATCCATATCTGGAACAATCTGCCAGATGAAGCAATATAAATGGGTACAATTACAATGTTCAAAAGACATTTTCACAGATTGATGGAAAGGTTTCAGTTTCAAGTTTATTTTTATATTATCCAGCAAGTGAACTCTGACATACATATTTAGCCTCACAGTCATAAATGTGGAGGTATTAGAGTATGGGGCTGAGTACATATCCTTGAAGAGTGCTGGTGTTGAGTAGGCCAGTTGCTTTCTGTGAATTCACTCTCCATAAGGCCATTCTGATGCCAGTAGCTGTGACCATTGGTGCAGGAGCATGAAGTAGTTTCGTTGGATCTTGCTGCCTCACTGGCTCTTTGTTTGAATGAACACGTTAAGCATTTTTGGGACTGTGTCTTGTTACATGTCATACTACCTGGCTTTGCCTTGTACTCTCTGATAGCGTGCCTGCTTTAGCATTTTCGGCAGATGTCTGTGATGTTCTTATGGGATATGAGCTAAGTGCAGTTCTGCCTTTTGGCTTTCCTGATAGCCCTGTAAAAATTGCTGTGTCTCCTGACTTGAATGCCTCTAACCTGGCCTTCAGAAGCGAACTGATTTCCTTGTTCATCTGTGCTTTCTAATTGGGAAGGACCTTTGTTGTCAAATTTGTCTTGTTGCCTTTCACAAACTTGCTGCTGAATTTTGTATTGGTGGTGAATCCTCCTTCATTGAGTTTGGTCACTGAATTCCTGCATACTGATCAGTTGACTGAATCAAAAGCCCCTTTTCCATTGGCACACTGTCCCAGGAATTAATTGGGAATTTACTGGGGCAGGATCTAGTGGAAAATGAACACTGTGTCAATGCTGGCGTCAAATGACATAATTTCACACTGGGGATTAACCACCTTTACCCCTATTCATATCTTTGGCATTTGCTGGTGTGCTAATAAAATCAGTGGAAAAGGGACAGCAGAAAATCACTGTTTCCACTGATCCCTGGGGATTGAGTGTGTTCAGTGGAAAAACAATTAGTGTTCCAGTTAAGGGTGGCCCAGTGGAAATGCCACAAAGGGCTTCCTATTCCATGACATTGTACAGCCAATTAACTGGGATGCCAGTGGAAAAGGGGCTAAACACAAATGCAGGAAAATGGGACTAGCCCAGAATGCCAACTTGGCCAGCATGGAGGAACAGGGTCAAAATTTCCGTGCTGTATGTCTCTATGAATAAAAATATTCAGCCTCTAGTTCTTTTTTATATATATATTTTTTTCACACGATGAATCATGTCAACCAAAATATGTACAAATATTTCTCATTAAATTTATACAGTGACCTTTTCTCCCTTTTTCCCCCCCTTTTCCTCCCTCCCCTCTACCCTCCTAAAACCCATTCGTATTCAACATATACAATACAATAAAAACATAAAACAATATCTTCACATAAAGGAAAATAAACAAGAAAAATGCATCATCTACTTATTACACACTGAATCTAGTCATTTTGTCATCTTATAATTTTCATTTTAGGGGATGGAGGTCCTAGGCATGCCCTCTCTGATATGTTCCATGTATGGCCCCCAAATTTGTCCAAACATTGAGACCTTGTTTTTTTAATTATATAATATTTTTTCCAATGGATCACACCTGTTCATCTCCATGCACCATTGCTGTATACTCATGCTCTCTTCCATTTTCCAAGCCGACACCACACATTCCTTTACTACTGCCAAGGCCATCACAATGAATTGTCAATTTGAGGCCCAATTCCCCACCTCTTATATTATTCAAAAGAAATATCTCAGGTCTTTCTGGCAGTTATTCTGTAACTCCATTTAGTATCTGATTTAGAATAAATTTAGTAGCCTCTTCCTTTTAATTTGGTTATGTATTCCATTAATGTTTATAGTCATATAGTTCAACATGGCCATCTTGTATCTTGCTTGTATTTTCCACCTCTTTGCCACCTCCATCCCCCTTTTCTCCATTTTCATCTTGGTTTTCTCTATTAAACTTAATGTACGACAACACATTTAAAACATAAAGTACTCCCGCGGTTCCCACACCCACTAATATCTTAACCCAGAAGTTCCCTCCCTCTCTGAGTTGTCCCTTATCCCTTGTCGGGCAACCACAACTCCTCTTTTCATTCATATTGCGATCTTGCTCACAGCGTCAACTGATTTTGCAGTGACAGTCCCTTTTTTGCCCCCCTAGCCCTCCCAGAAAACTCTTTTTTAACATATATAACAAAGCTCTCTCTTTTTTCCACCCTTCCTTCCTTCCCTTCTGTTTTCCCTCTTTAGTTCTTTATATATATATATATATATATATATATGTATATATATATATCAATATATATAAAATTCTTTATATATGTATATATAGATAATGTTTTCTCGCACCAACCCTCTTTTCAATCTTCTTCAGCATGATGCTGAACCAAGCCATGAAAGACCCCAACAATGAAGACGCTGTTTACATCCGGTACCGCACGGATGGCAGTCTCTTCAATCTGAGGCGCCTGCAAGCTCACACCAAGACACAAGAGAAACTTGTCCGTGAACTACTCTTTGCAGATGATGCCGCTTTAGTTGCCCATTCAGAGCCAGCTCTTCAGCGCTTGACGTCCTGCTTTGCGGAAACTGCCAAAATGTTTGGCCTGGAAGTCAGCCTGAAGAAAACTGAGGTCCTCCATCAGCCAGCTCCCCACCATGACTACCAGCCCCCCCACATCTCCATCGGGCACACAAAACTCAAAACGGTCAACCAGTTTACCTATCTCGGCTGCACCATTTCATCAGATGCAAGGATCGACAATGAGATAGACAACAGACTCGCCAAGGCAAATAGCGCCTTTGGAAGACTACACAAAAGAGTCTGGAAAAACAACCAACTGAAAAACCTCACAAAGATAAGCGTATACAGAGCCGTTGTCATACCCACACTCCTGTTCGGCTCCGAATCATGGGTCCTCTACCGGCACCACCTACGGCTCCTAGAACGCTTCCACCAGCGTTGTCTCTGCTCCATCCTCAACATCCATTGGAGCGCTCACACCCCTAACGTCGAGGTACTCGAGATGGCAGAGGTCGACAGCATCGAGTCCACGCTGCTGAAGATCCAGCTGCGCTGGATGGGTCACGTCTCCAGAATGGAGGACCATCGCCTTCCCAAGATCGTATTATATGGCGAGCTCTCCACTGGCCACCGTGACAGAGGTGCACCAAAGAAAAGGTACAAGGACTGCCTAAAGAAATCTCTTGGTGCCTGCCACATTGACCACCGCCAGTGGGCTGATAACGCCTCAAACCGTGCATCTTGGCGCCTCACAGTTTGGCGGGCAGCAGCCTCCTTTGAAGAAGACCGCAGAGCCCACCTCACTGACAAAAGGCAAAGGAGGAAAAACCCAACACCCAACCCCAACCAACCAATTTTCCCTTGCAACCGCTGCAATTGTGTCTGCCTGTCCCGCATCGGACTGGTCAGCCACAAACGAGCCTGCAGCTGACGTGGACTTTTTACCCCCTCCATAAATCTTCGTCCGCGAAGCCAAGCCAAAGAAGAAGATATATAATTCTTTATATATATATATATATATATATATATATATATCTTTCTTTCTTTGGCTTGGCTTCGCGGACAAATATTTATGGAGGGGAAATGTCCACATCAGCTGCAGGCTCGTTTGTGGCTGACAAGTCCGATGCGGGACAGGCAGACACGGTTGCAGGGGAAAATTGGTTGGTTGGGGTTGGGTGTTGGGTTTTTCCTCCTTTGTCTTTTGTCAGTGAGGTGGGCTCTGCGGTCTTCTTCAAAGGAGGTTGCAGCCCGCCGAACTGTTAGGCGTCAAGATGCACGGTTTGAGGCGATATCAGCCCACTGGCAATGGTCAATGTGGCAGGCACCAAGAGATTTCTTTAGGCAGTCCTTGTACCTCTTCTTTGGTGCACCTCTGTCTCGCTGGCCAGTGGAGAGCTCGCCATATAACACGATCTTGGGAAGGCGATGGTCCTCCATTCTGGAGACGTGACCTACTCAGCAGAGTTTGATCTTCAGCAGCGTGGATTCGATACTGTCGGCCTCTGCCATCTCGAGTACTTCGATGTTGGAGATGAATATATAATTTAAAAAAAATATGTGTGTGTGTGTGTGTGTGTGTGTGTGTGTGTGTGTGTGTGTGTGTGTGTGTGTGCATATATATATATACACTGTTTAAACATCTTTATATATACTTTATCACTGTTCTTCATTCTTATTACACCTCTTCATCTCTTCTTCTGCTCTTCTGTCCTCCAAACGTTCTGCGAATTCTGGATCCGAGAACAGTCTGTTTTGCTCCCCGGGTATAAATATTTTAAGCACAGCTGTATGTCTTAACATGAATTTGTAACCTTTTTTCCATAAGATTGTTTTCACTGTATTAAACTCCTTCCTCGTCTTTGAGTTCAAAACTTACGTCTGGATAAAAAAAATATTTTTTGACCCTTGTATTCCAATGGTTTATTGTCTTCTCTAACTTTATTCCTTGCCTGTTTCAGTATGTTTTCTCTTGTTGTATATCTCAAAAATTTTACTAAGATGAATCTTGGTTTTTGATGTGCCTGTGGTTTCGGAGCTAGTGCTCTGTGACCCCTTTCTATTTCAATTTCTTCTGTATTTCTGTCATTCCCAGGACCTTCTGGATCCATCCTTTTATAAATTCCTTCATGTCTGTGCTTTCTTCACCCTCCTTCAAGCCCACTATTTTTATGTTGTTTCGTCTACTATAATTTTCTAACATATCAATTTTCTGAGATAACTCTTGCGTCTCTTTAATTTTTTTGTCACTTTCTTCCAATTTTTCTCTTAAGTCATTTACTTCCATTTCTACAGCTGTTTCCCGCTCTTTCACATTCTCTACTCTTTTCCCTATTTCTGTCATTACCAGTTCTAATCTTTGCATTTAATCTTCTGCTCTTTTCATTTTCCTATTAATTGCATTAAATTCTAATGCTAACTATTCTTTTAATTACCTCATTTGTTCTTCAAAAAAAACTCTATCTATATTCTGTTCATCAGCTTTACCTTCTATTTCTCTTTGTCCATCAGTTTGACCTTCTATTTCTCTTTGTCCATCAGTTTGACCTTCTATTTCTCTTTGTCCATCAGTTTGACCTTCTATTTCTCTGTGAAGATCTTGGTCGTCTTGTTCCTCTTCTTCTGTGTCTGTGTCTCTTCTGTTTTTCCTGTGGATCTGCTTGCATCTCTTTGCCGGGCCTCTTGTTGCCAGGCCTCTTGTTGCTGGTCCTCCCATCTTTGGCTACTCCTCTGTTGTGCCTCCTGCATTGATCTTCTTGCCAGTCGTCTCTCCGTCTCTCTCCCACGTTGCTCCCTTCTCTGTTGCCTTTCTCATCTTCCAGCTGAACACCTTGGGGTCGTGCATCCCTCAGCTGTTCATGCTGCAGCTGCCTGCTAGTCTGCTTGGCCCCCCTCCCAACGGTGTCCTCTTTTCCCCTTGTTTCCCTTGTTTCTGTTAATTGTGCACTTTTGTTTGGCTCTGTGAGCCATTTTTGAAGTTCGCCGGCAGGTGAGTCGCGACTCTGCAGGGCAGGCACTGACCTCTGGGATCAGGCGCTCCTCGCCACCACAGTGTCCTGTTCCTTTGTGCAGGTAAGGCCTTCTTCTTTCTTCTTCGGTGACTTTTCTACTTCTTTTATTCCAGTTTTTTTTATTTTCTCCTTCTTGGATGCCATCCTCCTTCTCTTCTCTTTAACTTTATCTTCCATTTCTTCTATTTTATTTTTGTTGTGCTTTGTCTTTTTCAAACTTTTTTTCCTGTTTTCCTGGAGAGGGCTGGTTTTCCCGACCAGCCACTATTCTATCACATGACTCCTCTCAGCAGTCTCTAGTTCTTGAAAGATTGAATAAGATCTTGGCATATCATTATCTAATCATCTCTTTGTTGCAGGAATTCTATTGATTTCTTTTTCTCTTGATTGATCTTTCTCTTAGATATATATCAAGACTGTCTACAACTCTCTTGGGGAAAAGGCCAATTGAACCAAGCTCTGCATTGGTATTTTAGTCTGTAGAATTGTGACTTGCATGCCATCATGGGTAGACTTGGAATGGAGATGAGCAACCAATCTTCAGATGAATTTTCCACTGTGGTTAATGGTGTCTAGGCTTTTGAAAGATCAAAAATTCCATGTGTAATAGACAATGCTCCCCCTTGCATTTGTCTTGTACTCATGCAAAAAAAAAACCCAATTCAGCAGGACAGAGAACAAATATGGAAAGAGAAAACAAAGAATGTTTCTGGTCAAAGACTCTTTGTCAAAACTGTTCCAGCATCCATAATATTTTAGTTTTCCCTTGGACGTAGAAGTGACAAAGATCATATCCATTGTGCCTCTTGGAGAGAATCACAATGCAATTCAGGGAGCACCTCTTTGGAGGCAGTTGTGAGGAATCCTTGGGGTGACCATCCCCGCAGCAAACAGCAAGGTGAGCCTTGTGCATCTCCTGCACTATCCTTTCTTGAAGATCGTCAAAATAATGAGGTGTAATTGAGGTCCATTGTGGTGCCTCCCTCTTCTGAGATGTATCAGATGTTCTACTCCAAAGAAAATTTGTCTTTCAGACAAGAAAGATGAAGGTTTATTGAAATTTACACTGGTCCAAAAAAGCACCCCAGGTAATAGATTGCTCCTTCAGCAATGAAAGGAATAGGAGTCCAGAGATGAGGCTTGAATCTACTGCTAACGAATGCAGAGGCCAGAATATAATCAGTGTTAAAGTATGGCACTACTGGAATGAGTGGCATGATTCGCATAACGATTAGCACAACGCTTTTAAAGTGCCAGTGACCTGGGTTCGAATCCTGCGTTGTCTGTAAGGAGTTTATACATTCTCTCCTTGTCTGTGTGGGTTTCCTCTGGGTGCTTCAGTTTCCTCTCGCCCTTTAAAACTGTAGTTTTCAAAATACCTCCCCCCAGACTCATTTTCCACCTTAAGTATTCCCTATGTCATAGGTGCTCCATGATTAGTAAGGGATTGCTTAAGGTGGTATGCTAGTGGAAAGAAAAAATTTGAAAATCACTGTTTTAATCATACCTAATTGACTTGTTATGTGCACGGTTTCATAACTTCAAAGAAATGGGCCAATGATCATTTTATCGAGCAAAATATTTCAGTAACAATTGGGTCTGGAGCAGTGGCTCTCAACCTTCCCTTTCCACTCACATACAACCTTGAGCAATCTCTACAGCAACTGTAGCACACTGTGATACAGCTGGCCAGTACATTCTCAATAGCCTTCCTTTAGAAGGGTGACATAATGGTGGACAAGCTGTCCTCATTGCAACTGGATTCTGGACTTCATATTGGAAAGTCTGTCCAGTCAGTAGCAAAAGGTCAAGCACCATCACTGAGCACTGGCACACCTCAGAGCTATGTGCTCAACCCGCTCCTGTTCATGCTGCTGACCCACAACTGCATCACCAGATCCAGCTCCAACAGTAGTTGGCCTCATCAGCAACAACTAACTGAGAAGAGGTGTAAAATATTGAGATATGGTGTGAGAATAACAACCTGAATCTCGGCATGGATGAAACTAAGGAGATCATTATGACTTCAGGAGGACGAGAAAGGCCACTCTCCACTACACATCCACAACTCTAGTGGAGAGCATCAAATTCCTCGGTGATCTCTTTACTAATTACCTATTGTGGACACACATCTCCTCACTTGTCAAAAAGGTGCAATGGCACTTCCTGAGAAGACTGAAGCAGGCAAGGCTAACCATCAAAAACCAAGCTGATATCCCTGAGAGGACCATACTTCTCCAAATACTCATAAACCTCGTCCATAAGTATCCTCTCCAATTGACAAGACTCACTGGTCTATATTTGCCAGGATTCATCCCTTTTTTAAACCAGGGAACCACATTTGCCATTCTCCATCCATGGTACCTCCCCTGTGACAGGGAAATCCAAAAGATCACTGTCAATGTTCCAGCCATCTCTTCCCTCACTTCCTTTAGTAACCTGGAGTATATCTCATTCTGTCCCAGTAACTTGTTAATCCTAATGTTTTCAAGAAGATCCAGCATTTTCTCTTTCTTAACCTCAACCTGCTCCAGCACATAAGGTCATTCTATACTGACCCTACATTTGCTAAGGTCCCACCCTCTGGTGAATGCTGAAGCAAAGTATTCAATTAGGTCCTCTCCTACCTCCACTGCCTCCAGGCATATGTGGCCTCCTTTATCATTAAGTGGCACCACATTCACTCTCATCATCTTTCTGTTCTTTATATATGCTTATAATATATTGGAGTTTTCCTTAATCTTACTTGCCAGGTCCTTCTTATGCCCCTTTCTAGATCTCCTAGGTTCCTTCTTTTCCTTCCTGGCTGCCATATAATTCTCATGAGTCTTTCCTGTGTTTTGCTTCCTAAACCACTTCCTTCTTCCTTTTAACTAGCTGTCTCACCTCTTTTGTCAACCATGGTTTCCTTATCCTAATTTTTTTCCCTCTCTCAGTGGGACATATCTATCCAGAACCCCTTACAAGTGGTCCCAAAATTTCCAGCACCTTGCCTCTGTGCTTTCCCCTGAGAACATCTGTTTCCATATAACCATATACAGCACAGAACAGGCCAGTTTGGCCCGACTAGTCCATGCCAGAACAAATCCCCACCCTCCTAGTCCCACTGACTAGCACCTGGTCCATACCCCTCCAATCCTCTCCCCTCCATGTAATTATCCCGTCTTTCCTTAAATGTAAAAAATGTTCCTGCTTCAACCACCTCTGCCGGAAGCCCATTCCACATCCCAACCACCCTTTGCATGAAGAAATTTCCCCTTATGTTCCTCTTATAATTTTCCCCTTTCAATTTCAAACCATGGCCTCTGGTTTGAATATCCCCCATTCTTAATTGAAAAGCCTATCCATGTTGACTCTCTCTGTCCCTTTTAAAATCTTGAACACCTCCATCAAACCCCCCCTCAATCTTCTACGCTCCAGAGAAAAAAGCCCCAGGTTGCTCAACCTTTCTCTGTAACTCAAACCCTGACATCCTCTCAACATTCTCGTGAACCTTCTCTGCACTCTCTCTATTTTGTTTATATCCTTCCTAGAATTTGGTGACCAAAACTGCACACAGTATTCCAAATTTGGTCTCACCAATGCTTTGTACAATTTCATCATAACATCCCAACTTTTGAATTCAATATTCCGATTTATGAAGGCCAACATTCCAAATGCCTTCTTCACCACTCTATCTACTTGAGTATCAACTTTGAGGGTACTATTTACCATAACTCCTAAATCTCTTTGTTGCTCTACACTCCTCAATTGTCTACCATTCAATGTATATGACCTTTTTAGATTTGCCTTTCCAAAATGCAACACTTCACACTTATCCGTATTAAATTCCATCAGCCATTTCTCAGCCCACTCCTCTAGCTTTCCTATATCTCTTTTTAAGCTATGGTAATCTTCCTCACTGTCCACAATACCACCAATCTTTGTATCATCTGCAAATTTACTTATCCAATTCACCACCCCTTCTTCCAGATCGTTAATATATATAACAAACAATAGTGGACCCAGGACTGATCCGTGAGGAACTCCACTAGTCACCGGCCTCCAATTTGATGAACAATTTTCTACCACTACTCTCTGACACCTCCCATCCAACCATTGCTGAATCCATTTCACTACTCCCTTATTTATACCTAATGCCTCCACCTTTTTACCTAACCTCCTGTGGGGAACTTTGTCAAAAGCTTTACTAAAGTCTAAATGGACAACATCCACAGCCTTCCCTTCATCAATCTTTTTTGTAACCCCCTCAAAAAACTCTATAAGGTTTGTTAAGCATGATCTACCCCTGACAAAACCATGCTGACTACTACCTATCAATCCCTGTTCTTCCAAATATTTGTAAATGCCATCCCTCAGAACACTTTCCATCAACTTACCCACCACAGACATCAGACTCACAGGTCTATAATTTCCAGGCTTACATTTGGACCCTTTCTTAAACAGCGGAACAACATGAGCCACCCTCCATTTCTCTGGCACTACCCCCATGACCAGTGACATCCTAAATATCTCTGTTAATGGCCCCAATATCTGTAAACTAGCCTCCCTGAGTGTCCTTGGGAATATTTTGTCCGGACCCGCACTGCCATCACTACCTCCTCAGTTATCCTTAAATGATTCATGACCTCCCTACTATTTTTCTTTACTTCAACTGGTACAATATTTTTTTCCCTAGTGAATACCGAGGAAAAGAAATCATTTAAAATTTCCCCCATCTCCTCTGACTTCTCACTCAGCCTACCCTCCCTATCTACAAGGGGTCCAATTTTATCCCTCACTAATCTTTTACTTTTAATGTACCTATAGAAATCCTTTGGATTTATTCTTACCCTGCATGCCAAAGCCTCTTGGTGCCTATTTTTGGCCTTTCTAATTTCTTTCTTAAGATTTTTTTCAACACTCCTTATCATCCTCTTTCAATTTCTCATCACCCTGCTGTTTATACCTTTTGTACACCTCCCTCTTTCTCCTAACCAAAGTTCTAATATTCCTCGAAAACCAAGGCTCCCTATGACTTCCAGCCTTTCCTTTGATCCTCACTGGGGCATATCTACTCTGTACTCTCAAAATTTCTTCTTTGAATATTCTCCATTTTTCATTTACATCCTTTCCTGAAAAAATCATGTCCCACTCAATACTCCCCAAATCCATTCTTATTCCTTCGAAATTTGCTTTTCTCCAATCCAGAACCTCAACTTTAGGCCCTTCTTTGCTCTTCCCTAAAACTACCCTAAAACTAATAGAGTTGTGATCACTAGACCCAATTTGTTCTCCAACATTAACCTCAGACACCTGACCTATCTCGTTCCCTAACAAGAGATCCAGTATTACACCGTCCCGAGTCGGTTCCTCTACGTATTGATTAAGAAAACTATCTTGTACACATTTGACAAATTCTAGCCCATCTAGCCCTCTTACTGTATGGATATCCAATTTCCAATTTACTCTCCCTAGTTCCTGCCTAATCCTATCATAATTTAGTCCTTCATCAATTAAACACTTTCTAAATGTGTCTACTTCTATCCTTGTCCACAGCTATGCTAAAGATCAGGGAGTTGTGGTCACTGTCACCAAAATGCAGCCCCACCAGGAGGTCTGTCACCTGACCAGGTTCATTACCCAGTACTAGTATGGCCTCTCCTCTAGTTGACTGCTCCACATACTGTTTCAGGAATCCTTCTTGGACATAACTGACAAATTCTGCACCATCTATCCTTACAGTAAGAAAGACTCCATCAAAGGGTGGTAAATGTCTTTAATTGTCAAGATCCTGCTTGATAGGCTGGTACAGAAAGTTGGATCACATGGGATCTATAGTGATCTAATGAATTAATTCCAAATTTGCCTTTGTGGTAGGAGGTAGAGAGTGATAGTGGAAGGTTATTTTTTTCAGATTAGAGGACTGTGACCAGTGGTGTGCCACATTGATCGGTTCTGGGTCCCTTGTTTTTGTTTTACATATTTATTATTTGGATGAGAATAAGATAAACACAATTTTGGATGATATCAGAAATGGTAGAATACTGGACAATGAAGAAGATTGTCTAATTTTGCAGCAAGATATAGATTAAGTAGGAAATTGGGCAAGTGAAAGGCAGATGGAATTTGACTTCGAGAACTGTGGATTGATTTACAGTAAAACTCCTGGTAGCTGGAATTCAACCAAAAATGGCAGCTTCAAGCAACCAGCAAAAAAGAAATTGAGGAAAATAAATTTTAAATATTAAAATAAATGAGAATAGGTAGAACATATGTAAGTTTAAAATTGTAAAAGTAAATGTTCTCTGAAGTAACACAAATTGTTGGTGAAGATGGAGAAAAAATTCAGCCAGTGAGTGTCTTGATCATGCTTTGTTTGTAGCAGATGCTTGAATAAATGGCATTGCCCAGGATAAAGTGCTGATTGATGCCACTCGCCATTGGCGTGAATCTCTTAAAGGGTCTCCTTATTCCTACTTATTAAGAGTCATCCTGGTCGGAGGCTTTATCTGTAAACTTGATGGGGGTTAATTATCTATAATGTGATTGATGTGATAGTTTGTCTTTTGGGTGGCTCCATGAAGGGGGGGGGGTGGGGGGAGCCTGCAGGTGCAGCAACAGTTAAATGTTTTCCAAGAATATGACTGAAAATAAAGTAAAAAGATTTGAGGATTTTGATATTCATGCAAGTGAAGTTTGTTCAGTGTAAGTACAGTATATATTTTTTTCTTTTGTTTTTTAAACTGTTTATACTTAATGCATTACTGTAGTTAGGCATTGTAAAAGTAAGTCTCAAGTAACCAGAAAAAACATTTAACTGGCACTTGCCAATCCCCATAGATGCTGGATACCATGGATGCATTGTGTTTAACCAGGACAGAACTTACAAAGTGAATGGCAAGGTCCTGGGGAGTGTAGTTGAGCAGAGAGATCTCTGAGTACAGGTGTGTATTGAACAGGTAGACAGGATGGTGAAGAAGGCTTCATTGGTCAGGGCATAGAATACAGAAATTGGGGTGTCGTTACAGCTGCAACAGATTTGGTTAGACTGCACATGAAGTACTGTTTGCAGTTCTGGTTGCCCAGCTAGAGGAAAAATGTTGTTGAGCTGGAAAGAGTGCAGAAAAGATT
The DNA here is from genome assembly GCF_036971445.1 of Narcine bancroftii. Lineage (NCBI taxonomy): Eukaryota > Metazoa > Chordata > Chondrichthyes > Torpediniformes > Narcinidae > Narcine > Narcine bancroftii. Next base: position 201,790,849 of record NC_091474.1, on the reverse strand, counting down.
CATATCTTAAGTTTGTTCCAATATCAGGTTTCTTTTTTGTATGTACAAAATACATAAAATTGCCCATAAAAGCATACAAAGTGGTACCACTAGTCCAGCGCTCCTATCAAGAAGAAAAAGATAAGCAAAAGAGCCTCTTCAGAGACATTGTCTGTGAATCCCACTATTATTCTGATGCCACCCCCTCCTGTGCTCCCATAACCTCTGTAACCACACAGCCTCCTGTCTGTTCTAGCAGTAAAAAGCGGCTCCGGGGGTCCAAGTCACTCTCTTCTACCCCTAGTTCTGAACTGAAACAGATAAATCCAAATCCCCTTCAAGGCCCTGCTCATCATCATACCCTTTCAAATCCTGCTCCCCATGTCTGGTTCCCAAGAACAACTTTCCTCATGCAGCGCACAGCCTAGTATGAGTCCTTTGACTGTCAAGGCCCCTCACAGGTCTGCTGCTTTAGTCTCCGACTCTGTATGGTCTTCTCCCAGGTTCCTGCTTCTTTGGGGCTGGGTGTTCTCTCGCTCTGGTGCTCTGCTCTAGTCTACTGCTTCCTGGAACTCTAAACCCTCACAGTGTGGTCTGCCAACCATGGCTACCATAGTTTGGTCATGGACCAAAAAAAAAACATTGCTGGTCCCATTCTAGCCATTTAAACCTGTACAACAGGGTTTCCCAAACTGGGTTCCGTGGAAAGACGTAGGGTTCCACAGAAGAAATGACAGGGAGTAATAATAATTTACCTGTTTTTCTTTAAATCACTTAATACCTCTGTCTTTTATTCAATTTGTTTCTGGGGCAGCAGCAAACAGGGCACTTCACCCTAAGAAAGCAAAATGGTGCCATAAGGCCTGACGTCAGGAGCACAGACATCAGGCCTTAACAAATGTGAATCTGATTTCTTTTGGTGTGAATCTGACCATATCTTAAAGAAATTCCATATATGCAATATTAAGAACCATGGATCATAGGATTTTTTTTAAAATCCCCAAAAAACTAGAGACAGGATAATTCATCTGAAGAAAGTACTGAGGTGTCACTTTTTTTCATAAATATTTTTAAATTACGCCTATATCTGAAAAATCAATTGTTATAAAGAAACAAAACAATGACGAAAATTATTTGTTGCTTGGATTCACCTTAGCTGGGAATAAAGAGGCACCAGGTACAGAAACATTAAGATCTGATAGGACAAGAAACCCTTTCATTCATCTCATTAAATGTAAATTAGAGACAACAAATTATTTCAATGTGGAGAATGGTAAGTTACTTTCTTACTATGCTTGTGCATTATGCCAAATCTTTTCAGCTGTAATTGGGGTTCATGATTTCCAAGGGCCCTCCAAAGTTTGGGAAGCCCTGCTGCACAATACCATTGGAGTATCAACCAGGCAATAGGACCCTGTGGAAGAGTGCTGGAAGACACTCCCTACTTCTCTGGGGTCCACACCAGTGGCAACACTGCTGTTTACCGCTGCTGCTGCAGAGCCGCGTAAGGGTAGATTGGGACCGTTTTCCTTGCAGTTTAGGTAGCTAAGGGGCGACCTTATTTTTAATGTATTTTGCGAGTATAACTGTGGTAAACCATTGTTATACCGTGTTTGCCTGCTACCAACTGGACACACTTCCCAAGACTGATCCTACCCATAGACTCTTGCATGCCACCTTTTTAACTTTGCTCTGATTAATCAAGGAGGTGGATGGTTGTTTGATAATGTTCTGGTCTTTAGCTATTAAAAGCCTGATTGTTTCACTACTCACCCTTCTGTGAATTATTGATGGGATATTAATGACAATAATGAAAAAATTCTGGAGATTTATAAAACTGCGAGGGCATAGATAGGAGAGATAGTCTCAGTCTTTTATCCTGGGGAAGAGGAGTCTAAAACTAGAGAGCACAGGTTTGAGGTGAAAGGACAAAGTTTCAAAGGAAATCTGGATGCAAGTTTTTCATGCAGAGTATGGTAAGAATACAGAAGTGGAGCACACTGCCAGAGAAAATGGTAGAGGCCAGTTCAATGTTCAGGAGATGATCAGACAGATACTTGGTTCAGAAGGATATGAGCCAAAAACACGGGTAAATGGGAGCAGCTCAGGAAGACACCTTGGTTGGCATATGGATGCTTTGGGTTGAGAGGCCTGTTTTGGTGTTGGAAAACTATAATCTGATGGCTCTCTTACTTACATATTTCTCCATGAGAAGTGGGTCAAGTGCTGAGAGCATACATGTGAATGAGAGAGCAGGATTAAGAACCTAGTGATATACTCCCGTTTCTTGTATTTATTTTGAATTAAAGTACTGCCCAAATTTGTTTCAAATTTTCTCCTTAAGTTCTAGAAGCATTGATCCTTAACTGCAGGTCACAAAACCTCACATACCCGGTCCAGCAGCCCATGTATAAAGTGTGAATAGCAGAATACTAATCACCTATCAGACATATTTCAATCTATTCTTACTCAGTGTCTTTACACGCAAAAATGATAAGTCTGGGAATTGCCTCGTGTCTTTCTTGGAACCATGCCTGTGGACAGCTGTACACAAAGGCATTCTCCAGCAGAGGACAGTGTGGAACAATCAGGAGTGAAAACTGGCTTGCTTTGCTGCTACTGTCGTGAATATCTTTACATTAGACAGCCATTTGCTGCCTCATGATGCTGAGCATTAAGAAGTTAGTGTTACAAAAGGCTCATGATAGTGGAGGTTTGACTCTGGTGAATGGTGTATATATTTTAAGTATACTGCTGAATCTGGCTCAGTAACTTTTTTTCAGGTTTTATTGCTAAAAGCTCCATAATCTATCACTTGCCAGCTAATGACGATTACTTTTTAAATTCAATAATTGGACTATAAGGAGATGGTCACTTTTCAAGCCAGCCATTGGCAGCAAGCCAAAAATGATTGGCCAGATTTGGAATTCAAAATGATCTGGCTGGTACCATTCACTTGTGCTACAACCCCTTGCTTGGATATTTGGAAAAAGTCCAGTAAACACCATGGGAAACCTCAAGGGGCAATGCCCTGTGATTTTTCGATATTGCATTCACTTTCAGCTTCAGGTGTCTTGTGCCTCCATTTTCTGGGAGATAATTGCAGTTTCACCTATTTTGAGCTGGAAAATTTGGTCAAAATTGATTTGCATCTGCATGAATCACAATAATATGGACTTGTAGCTTGGATGAGAGCTTAGCCTAAGTAGCATTTCTTTTATCCAGTATCGAACTGCCTCTCCTGCCAGAAATTTTCAATCTCTATAATTTCTATGTGGGATCTTGGTTTTTATTTGCTCATCTCATCCTTCATTAGTTCTACTTAATAATCTGCTTAAATGTGGGACCAACTTCAAAGAATTGTGGCTCAGTTAGCGTAAAGGCAGGCAAAATTGTTAAAAAAAAAACTCATTTCCAACTATTGGGGAAAAAAATACTGCTTGTACCATTTAAAAATAATTAAATAATAGAATATCTAAATCACATTAATGGCATTTTTAAAATCATGGCTGATAGTTTTATTTACATGCCTTTTCCATGGATGTTTTATTTTCGCTGCATGGTTCAAGTTCCAACTCATTGTCAGGAGTTCTTTAGAACAGAGTACACGAGGGAGGATAGAATCTAATTATTGAGTAGGCTGGATAGAAATTATATGAAAGATATTTCTCTTAGCATGGTCAATAAGTGGGGACCCTTCATAAATGGTTGTTGGTAGAAGATTTAAGAATGCAGGGAACAAAATCCTTTTTCACTTGGAGTCTGGGATTCATTTAAAGAGTTGGTAGGGCATAAATCCCCATCACATTTACATATGTACTTGAAGTGCATGACTAAGGCCATGAGCTTGAGAAATTGAACTGATTGGTGTAGTTCTTTGCAGCGTTCCATGGATGCAAAGGGTTAAATTGCCTTTCTCTGCTGCAAATTTCTTTGCCATAATTTTTCTTCCTGATGTGAAATTCATCTTTTCCAGTTGTTTCATTGTACATCTGCTCTATTTAATCAATTCACTTAACATGATTGAAAAATATATCAGGGACACTTTTGGTCATGACAATTATTTGTAATTTATAATTAAATTGACAGATTATGGTTTGTTTAAAAATTGCTGGCTGACTTGTATTCAAGTTGATAACTTAAATTCAACATAGCCAACCATAAATTGATTGGTACGTCGGAAACCAATAATTCTCTGGTAGTTTAAATAGTGGAATTATTGTCAGGTGACACCCGAAAACCAAGACTAGCTTCTGAAATCTAACAAGGCAGTGATGTCAGAAAGATTACCACAAGGACACTGCTACTTTAAACCAGTTAATGTTGACCTCCCCAAGTGATTAACCAACCACACTGCCAGCCACACGGTGTCCAACAGAGAAAGCTCCAGCACAGAAAATAACAACCATTGTTGTTCATGTTAATGTTGTCTCTTGTCATGGGGAAGGTAAGCGGAAGACCCCATTTACATCACTGATTGCTGTTGTGAAACAAACTTTTCAATGGATATGTCAGGCAGTCTCAGCAATCCAGATGTGCTGTCTGTATTCTGCCTCTGACCAGCATTCAATCCTGCCCAGCACAGCTGGTCCATGTAAATGTGCCATATTGCCTCCCATCTGCTGCAAGGGAGTGTGCTGCCATATCTCCCTTTGACAGTGAAACATTTTATTGAACACTATAAATATTGAAATTCACGGATGTGATGTAGCAGATTTTTAATCTTACTCACAGAGGCATCTGGGACCCAACCTTTGGTAATAGTATGCATGCTTTAATCCTCAGTTCATAATGTAACATTTGCTACTGGCTTCAGAACAGTTTTTTTGGAGAGAAATTTCATGACTCTCTGAGAGCGTTGAGGCTGAGCATGTGTCCTGAGGGAATAAATGAAGCTGGGATATTCCTATACTTAGAGATGTCTTTAGTGCATTGTGGTCTGAACTTTGTTATATTTTTCCCATATCCCAGTGCTATGTTTAACCATATGCTAGTCTTTTTGAATAGATTGGGTACAGCATTAGTAAAGCCCATCAAGCATAGTCAAAGACAAAATGGTAATTTTTTTTTCCCAGAACCTATTGTAATCAAGTTTGCAGAATATACCATTGTGAATTCTATTTCTGAAGTAACATTTTAAAGTACTGCCAAAGAAAGGAAATCGGTGGAAAATGTTTTAATAGGAATAATTATAATATCACATGGAGAAGCTTGTCATCATTTAAAGAGTTCCCTGGGTTCCCAATCAGCACTGTTATGTAAGCCGGCAGGTTTCTAAATGCGAAACACTGAAATCATTTGTACCAGATTATCTTCCCTCCAAACTCTGACAGATGTTAAGTCCAGCTGGTGGAAAAAAAGTTTATGGCTGAGCTGGATCGGGGTCCTTGCATGCTCCACAATGTTGGCACTGTTGGTTGCTTTAATGAGTCATGAACTGCCTGTTTATCTCCTGCTCCCTGCTGTTTTGGCATTTTCTCTTCCAGAACAATCCTAGAAACACATGCTGCTACAGACGCCGCAGCAATGTGCTTGGGCATTTTGCTGCCAAAATGGGAAAAAAAGAGATTATTTTCTTTCTATTAAGAGGAGATAGAACTGAACATCCCATTTTATTACCTCAGTATGTTCTTATTGAATGTGACATTAAATGAAAAGTTGTCCATGTTTTAACTGCCAAACCAATGTAAAGAGTAGCCCTTTAATTGTTCTGTATTATTATTCATGTTCTGTCTTGGGTGAAACTGCACAAAACACTTTAGTTAAATGATGTTTCATTATGATAACACATGGCTTCTGTTGAATAAAGCATTGTAGTTAATATGCAAATATGTAGCCACGGTGGCAGGTGGTCAGAGAACATCTTTTGGAATAGACATTTTTATAACTTCAAATTACATTAGATCTCATCAGGCATCAAAAATAGGATATTTGAGAAACCTGTATGTGAACTCAAAGCCCAGGAAGTCTCTGATAGGTCTCTAATAAGCAGAGGTCATTCATTAAAAACTTTTTTTTAAAGTTCCGCAATGCTCAGAAAATGCGTTCTACATGATAGCTATTCAGGCTGCTCTTCCCTTCCTCCCACGTGATGATTCAGTTCACATTTACTGAGCTCCATTCCACATTTCTAATTTTTTGTGATTAACCATGCTCAAATTCCCATATTATTTCATTTTCTTTTCCAACATTTAGGAATGTGAAGTTATTCAAGTGATTTGCTTCTGATTGAAAATTTAAAAAAAAACAACTTTGTTAACTTTCTGGAACAGAATTGATTTGTGTAATCTCCAGTTGAAGCAGGAGCCATTTTCATCTGTATTAAGACCATAAAACTGAAGAGCAGAAATAGGCCATTCAACCCATCGAGTCTACCCTGCCATTCAATCATGAGTTGATCTGTTTTCTCACTCAGCCCCAATGCCTGGTCTTCTCCCCATAACTTTTGATGCTCCGGTTAAACAAAAACCTATCAATTACTCCCCTAAATACACCTAGTGACCACTTGTGGAAATAAATTTCTCAGATTTACCAGCCTCTGGCTGAAGAAATTCCTATGCATTTCTATTCTAAACAGACACCCTTTAATCGTGAATTAACCCGGAATTAAAATCCTTGGCCACTGGGAGGTTGCTGTGATTGCAAACAGAGTGGAGGTGTTGAGTAAAATGATCTCCCAGTGTGCGACTTGTCTCTCCAATGTAGAGAATGCCACAAAGAGTGCACTGGATGCAGTCAACAAGACCTCTGGATGTACAAGTGTAAAGTGTTGCTTCACATAAAGGCCTTTTTGGGACCCTGCACTGTGGTCTTGATGGGATGGTACTTGAGTCCATAGATAGACATATGAGCATGGGAGTGGGATGCAGAACTGAAATGGTTGGCCACTGGAAGGGCCCTGTCACTGGCACAGACAGAGTGAAATTATAACTGCTGCTTCTTTAAGCATAGTTCCTAATAATAATAAACATAATAACTTGTATTTCATTCTAACCTCTGGTAGATACATCTAAAGAGAGCACACAGCCTTGGATGTATTCATTTGGTGGAAGTTATTCAGCCACCAGAATAATAAATTATTTCAGAGCAGTCTAGGAGAGAAAAAATATATGGTTAAAAAGTGGATTTCATGGGGGGCGTGGCAAGATGGCGTAGAGTCTAGACGTGTGATCTCGACCTCTCTGGCCGGACTTTTAAGTACCCGTTTTTAACCCCTTGTTTTCAAGTTTAAACTTTTTAAATTTTAGTTTAAATTATTAAGGAACTGTTATGGCTATTAATGGTTAAACGATTAAACCTCAAGTGCAGAAGAAGTTACATTTTTGAAGTGTTGAAGATTTGGGGCCTAAACAACTTGCTACAGCTTCAGGTTTAACTTCCTTAGAGTCTAAACCACAAAGACTGCCTGTGGGAGCTGAAAAAAAATGTCTCCTACTCACCAAGTGAAGGATGGAGCTGGAATTACCCGTTCTCTGGAGGAAGGTGCATGTTCCCAAGAAGTGGATCACGATTCTGGAAGCCTTTCGATTTTAACGGAGGGAGCATGCAGGAAGATGCCTCCATTGTCTGAAATGCTTCAGGAAGCTTTCCAACCTGAAGATATCGATCTCCTCCGTGATTTTGTGAAAAAATAACAAGCTGCGGGGGGAGACCAGAGTCGACCCCCCTGAGGAAGTCGGGGTGCCGTCGCTGGGAGTCCAGACCCGCAGTAAAACCGTTAAAATGCATTTTGTTGAGTTGCAGCAAGAGCCGCAGTTACCTGGTTCTGCCACTATGTCAGAGCAAGCAGGGCTGAGCTTTTCTGAGCTACGATGTAAGCAGTTAAATGCTGTCATCCAGTCTATAATGAATGAGCTGGCTCAAATGAATATTAGTATAAGTTCAGAAATGAATACAGTTAAAGCATGTGTGGAAGCATCTTGTGAAGATTTTTAAAAAATTCAGTCTGCTCTTTTGGAATGTAAACAGCAAGTGGCTTCTAATACAGAAAAAGTGTTGAAGGTTGAAAAATCCATTATAGAATTGCGAGAACGTGAGAAGGAGTTAGAGAGGAAAATAGACTACTTGGAGAATCAAAGCAGAAGGAATAATGTGAAAATTGTTTGTTTGCCCGAAGGTATGGAAGGACAAGATCCTCCTCATTTTTTTAAAGACTGGATCCCACAAGTACTAGGGCAAGAATTCTTTTCTGGAGGCTTGGTACTGGAAAGAGCTCATAGAGCTTTAAGAAGAACACCTTTACCTGGTCAACCACCGAGACCTGTAATAATTCGATGTTTGAATTATTTGGACAGAGAAGCAATACTTCGACTAGCAGTGCAAAATGCGAGACAATGACAAACTCCGTTATTGATTCAGAATAGCAGAGTTTTTTTTATCCTGATTTGAACCAAGAGGTCATTCAACGTTGATGTCGATTTAATTTAGTTAAAGAAGTTTTGTGGCGTAAAGGTTATAAGTCTACTTTTTGTTATCCGGCAGTGTTGAAGGTGTTTTATGGAGACTAACAATCTCAGTTTTTTGAGAATGATTGTGAAGCAATGATTTTTGCTGATTCATTGCCAGATGTAAGAGGACAAAGACGTAGTTCACCATTGTCTCCTAAAGAAAAATCTGGTTGTTCTGGAAATGGAAGAAATGGCAGAAATGGGAAAAACAGGAATGGAAAGAGTCCAACTTCTTTTGAAATGGGATCTCCGAGTTTGAAATCTTATTCATTTTATCTAGCCTTTAATTTGTGATTTTTTTTCCTCCTATTGGAGGGCCTATTTACGTTGATTTGAGTTTTCATTCATTTCACAGAACTAAAGAAATAAACTATCAAATGTAATTTCTCTAGTATGGCCAAGAAACAAGCTGTAACCTTGGCTCTAAGATATTGCTAGGAGTCAGCATAAAACTATCATAAATTACTTCTCGAAAGCCACAAACAGAACTGCTTGCAAACTGGAATCCATTTTAACTCTTACAATGCTGGCCGCTAATTATCAGGTTTAAAAAAATAATAATTACCATTACAAAGAAAAAAACATAGTACATAGTATATATCAGTTGCATTTCAAAAAACAAGTCAATTATCAAAGCTTTCTGCCTCTTGTAAAAGACAGATTTTGGAAATTGGTCTGTTCAGAAAGCTAGTTTTAGTCTTGATCTGAACTTGATGTAAAAGTCCTCCTTTGTCCTGGATGGATTCACAATCTTCCCCATCAACCAGGAATTTTGAGGGGCTGAATTGTCCATGACTATCACCAAGAGTGAAATTGCACCTGATCTTAGACCATTTCTGTTGCTCCTTGCACAGTGGAAGATATTCTTTCATCTATCTATACCAGAACAAATCTGATATAAATTGCACCTGCTTCCACCTGCAACATGCATATGTCTTTCTTCTGAAACCACTCCGTTGGCAACAAAGGCTTAGTCTCAAGAAGCCAAAGGTGGTGCAGGATAAGTGCTTTAAGATCATTTGGATCTGTAGAAGTCTTAGTGATTGGATGACTGTTGAGGATAGCTTCAATTTCACATAGAACTGTCCAAAGACCCTCCACATTAAGATGTTATATAGTTGAATAAAACCACCCTAACCTCCCTCATCCACCCCACTAACATCCTCCCTCCTCCCCTTCCTACACAAAAAGAAAGAAGAAAGGAGTTAATCACTATAAGACAACAATAATCGACTTTTTAGCTGCGGAGACTAATACACCCATCGGAGCGACTGAGAGATTAAATCTTAATACCAAGAGTTTTTAAATATGGGCTCCATACTTTTACAAAAAAATTATATTTATCCATCAAATTATACATCATCTTTTCTAAAGGAATACAGGATTTCATTTCAGTATGCCATCTTTGCATTCCTAAAACTAAACCAGATTTCCAAGAGCCGAACATTTTTTTTAGAAACTGCCAAAGCCAAATGTAAGAATTCAATTTAGTACATGGTCAATCTCAATCCTAAAGCAATTGAATTAATGTCCCCAATAAAAAAAAAACATTGGATCAAATGGTAAACTCACTTTTAATACTCGCTCCAAAAACAATTTAATTTTTATCCAAAAATTCTTAACCTTAGAACAAGTCCAAGTTGAATTTTAAAAAGTGCTCATTGCTTGTCAATATCTAAAACACAAATCTGATGAAATTAATTCAAATTTATTTAATTTCTGAAGGGTTAAATACAATTGATTTTAAAAAATTATATTGTACTAATCTATATCTTGCATTTATAACCTTAGTCATACTATCATGAAGAAGAAATTAATGATTTTTTTTACAGCAGCTTCAACTTCCATCTTTGAATTGCCAAGTTCTGAAAGATTTTGATTCTCCATTTACATTGAAAAAAGTTATTAAGGCTTTAAATTCTATGCAAAATGGGAAATCTCCTGGTGAAGATGGGTTTACATCTGAATTTTATAAAATTTTTTAAAGACCTTTGTTTTTTTTTTGTGTTTTTTTTTAATTTTTTTATTTTTCACACCATAAATCACAATAGCCATGATATACACTTTTTCTTTTTCACACATTTACAGTGACTTTTTCTCCCCCCCCCTCCCTCCTCCCAAGCCACCCCCCCACCCCCCCCCCCACTCTCATCCATTTTAGGTATACAATCTAGGTTGCATTAATTCAGTCAGACAATGTTGTCATTCAACAAAAATACACCAGAAATTCTACTGAGTCCATTCTTTTCTTTTCTTCTCCTTCCATCAACTTAGGTAATGTTTGTTCCCGGTAGGTTTTCGCTATTGTATTTAATGTAAGGCTCCCATACTTGTTCGAATATTTCAATATTATTTCTTAAACTATATGTTATTTTTTCTAATGGAATACATTTATTCATTTCTATATACCATTGTTGTATTTTCAAATTATCTTCCAATTTCCAGGTTGACATAATACATTTTTTTGCTACGGCTAGGGCTATCTTAACAAATCTTTTTTGTGCATCTTCCAAGTCAATTCCAAATTCTTTATTTTTTATGTTACTTAGGAGAAAGATCTCTGGATTCTTTGGTATATTGTTTTCTGTTATTTTATTTAATATCTGATTGAGATCATCCCAAAATTTTTCTACTCTCTCACATGTCCAGATTGCATGAATTGTTGTTCCCCTTTCTTTTTTACATCGAAAACATCTATCAGATACTGTTGGGTCCCATTTATTTAACTTTTGCGGTGTAATGTATAGTCTGTGCAACCAATTATATTGTATCATACGCAGTCTCGTATTTATTGTATTTCTCATCGTTCCAGAACATAATTTCTCCCATGTTTCCTTTTTTATCTTTATATTTAAATCTTGTTCCCATTTTTGTTTAGTTTTACCATTTGTTTCCTCATTCTCCTTTTCTTGCAGTTTAATATACATATTTGTTATATATCTTTTGATTAACATTGTATCTGTTCTCGCTTTATATTCTGTTTTTCTTACTCTATCCTGCATACTAGCTGATAACAAAAATAGGTCTATTCTTGAGTATGTTTTATGTCTAGTCGAGTAGTATGAGTATTCCTTTTCTTTTGGGTTTTGTTTCCTCCATATGTCCACAAGTTTCATTTCTTGCATTGATTTAATTATAAATTTGGTTACTTTGTTCTTCCTGTTAATTTTTTTCCCCGTTTTATCCATATTTGGATCCAAATTCAGATTGAAATCCCCTCCTATTAGTATGTTCCCTTGCGTATTAGCTACCTTCAAAAAGATATCTTGCATAAACTTTTGATCTTCTTCGTTAGGTGAATATATATTAAGTAGATTCCAAAGCTCCGAATATATCTGACATTTTATTATAACATATCTCCCTGCTGGATCTATTATTTCCTCTTCTATTTTAAATGGCACATTTTTGCTAATTAATATAGCCACTCCTCTTGCTTTTGAATTATACGATGCTGCTGTTACATGTCCTACCCAATCTCTCTTTAATTTCTTGTGCTCCAATTCAGTTAAGTGTGTTTCTTGGACAAATGCTATATCTATTTTTTCCTTTTTCAGTAAATTTAGTAGTTTCTTCCTTTTAATTTGGTTATGTATTCCATTAATATTTAAAGTCATATAGTTCAGCGTAGCCATTTTATATTTTGTTTATCTTCTCTTTCCGTTTTTCCATCATTAACTTTCCTCCTTTTCCATTTCTGTTTTCTTATTTTCAACTCTTTACCAGACAACATTCCTACAACATCCAACATTTTCCTTATTCTCCTATTTCTATCTTCTTTATCCCCAATCTCCCCTTCCCCTCCTGAGTTGTCCTTTATCCCTTGTCGGACAACCACATCTCCCCTCTCCATTTGGATTTGCGAATCCACTCGCAAGCGTCAACTGATTTTGCAGTGACCGCTCTTTTCCCCCACCCAGCCCCCCCCCAGAAAAGATTTCACTTTTCATATGTCACAAAGGTCACTCTTTTAATTCCCTCCTTATTCTCTCTATTCCATTACCTTCCCTTATTAATTCTTGTCTATACTATCTATGTTTTCCTCTAATTACAGATACTTTCACGTATGCCCATTGTCTCTATTCACTCTTATACCTCTTTACCCGCATACATATCAATCGTGGTCATTTTTACCCTCATTACCCGTCTTCATCCCTCAGTCTATTTTTGTCTTTACCCACATACATATCAATCGTGATCATTTTTACTCTCATTACCCGTCTTCATCCCTCAGTCTATTTTTGTAATTGTTCTGCAAATTTTCGTGCTTCTTCTGGATCCGAGAACAGTCTGTTTTGTTGTCCTGGAATAAATATTTTCAATACCGTAGGATGCTTCAGTGTAAATTTATATCCTTTCTTCCATAAAATCGCCTTTGCTGTATTGAACTCTTTTCTCTTCTTTAGGAGTTCAAAACTTATATCTGGATAAATGAAGATTTTTTGCCCTTTATACTCCAGTGGTTTGTTGCCCTCTCTTACTTTTTCCATTGTCTTCTCCAGTACCTTTTCTCTTGTAGTATATCTTAGGAATTTTACTACAATAGATCTTGGTTTTTGTTGTGGTTGTGGTTTAGGGGCCAATGCTCTATGTGCCCTTTCTATTTCCATTTCTTGCTGTAGTTCTGGACATCCTAGGGTCTTAGGGATCCATTCTTTTATAAACTCCCTCATATTCTTGCCTTCTTCATCTTCCTTAAGGCCCACTATCTTTATGTTATTTCTTCTGTTATAATTTTCCATTATATCTATTTTTTGAGCTAGTAATTCTTGTGTCTCTTTAGTTTTTTTATTAGATTCCTCCAATTTCTTTTTTAAGTCTTCTACCTCCATTTCTGCTGCTATTGCCCGTTCTTCCATCTTGTCCATTTTTTTCCCCATTTCTGTTAAGGTCATATCCATTTTATTTATTTTCTCTTCTGTGTTGTTTATTCTTCTTCTTAAATCATTGAATTCCTGTGTTTGCCATTCTTTAAATGACTCCATGTATCCTCTAACAAGAGCAAGTATATCCTTTACCTTGCCTTTCCCTTTATCTATTTCACTGTATTCTTCCTCTTCTTCTTTCTCTGGGTTGGCCATCTGTTGTTTCTTTGATGCCCTTTCCTCCTCTTCTTTCTTGTTTCCATTGTCTTCTGTGGTCTCTTCTTGCTGCAGGTGTTCTGCAGCTGTCGTTGCCGGCTGTGGAGATCGACTCCCCAGCTGGTCCCCCCTCCCGTCGGTGTGTTTTTTTTCATGCGCGGTTGCGCACTTTTACTCGGCTCTGTGAGCCATTGATGTAGTTCTTTTTCCACCGACCTGAGGTAGTGGGCTCCTCTCTCCACAGCGGGCCTCTTCGGACAGGTAAGGCCTTCACCTTTTTCCTCCGTTGTCTTCTCTTCCTCTCTTCTTTCCGTTGATTTTGATTTTTCTCCTTTTGTCTCCATCTTCTTTCCACCTTTATACTCACTTTTCTTTAACTTGTATTTCTGTGCCTTTTTATTTTCTCTTGTTTTTCCCGACTTTTCTGGAGAGGGCTGGAGTTCACCGTCCGGCCACTACTCCATCACGTGACTCCCAAAGACCTTTGTTAATGTAAGTATTAAAACAAGTGACTGCAACTTGCTCATTACCAGCATCCTTTTCAAATGCAGTAATACCTAAGAAAGATAAAGATTTATTAAAACCCAAGTCTTATAGACCTATATCATTATTAAATGTTGATTATAATATTGTTGCTAAAGTTCGGGCTAATAGAGTAAATGAATATTTACCTGAGTTGGTTCATTTAGATCAATCTGAATCCAATATTTTTTGTGAAGATTGGATAACATACAGTTGCAACCACTATGGCCTACCTCCTCATGAATATGCTGAAGAATCAAATCGGAGATGTGAAGATCCTTGGCCAGTAAAGCCAAATGGTTCTCTTCTAGCATACATACTCCACTAAGTCACCCATCAACTCTTAGTACATCATTCTCTAGAATGCGGTTGAGTTTATAAATGTGGCTTGTCCTTTTAATATTCATTCCCTTTCTCAGACTTGAAATTGCATCTGCAGCTCTCTTCCTCTGGCAAAAGCAGGTTATCTCCATCTCAGCATTAGTCAATTCTTCAACTGTGAGACTTTTTTTTGTTGAGTCTCAAGATTTTCTGTCTCCTATTGTGGTAGATCTTTCTGAAGGACATTATCTGATTAAAATTGAACAGGAAGATCACTTATTTGTTTTTCCTTTCTGCTATGATTCAAAAACCATCTTTTAAATTTGAGCATTCATGCTGTTGCCCTTTTCAAATAATTCCAGGATGAGAAATAATGGAATTATTTGGAACTGTAACATCATCAGTTCCTCTTAATGGATTAAGAGGGTAACTAACCATTTGTTCAGACATTATCTGACAGCATTTGCAGTTTTACTCCAGATTTCACTGGTAAAATTTCTTTTGATTTATCAGAATTTTGAAGCCACTCCTTTTGAGGCTGTGAAAGAAATTGATGCCCGGACATCCACATTTCTTTCTTTAGGAAAGATGACATTCAAACCTCAGGAAGTCAGATCAGCAGGATTATTAACTGTGTCAACATATCTCCACTCTGTTGGAAATGAGGCTATAAATTTTAGTGATTCTGTTAGCCAGTAAAGTTCAAAACCTTGTGGTTTTATTGTTGATATCTTTGTTAGTCCATAATATGGATTCTGGTAGTGCCATCTGCAACTCTTTTCAACATTGTGTCCATTCTGCTTGCCATGGTCATGGTTGTCAACTCCATTCAAGGGATAGTGACTGGTTTTAATTGAGCCACTCTGGCCTTTGCCATTGCAAATCCTCAATGTACCTGATCCTGGTCATCATGCAGTAATAGGTAACAGTTCTATAATGTGTTCACATGGATCAGCAAAATGATACAATTGAGATGATGTTACAGTTCCAAAATTTGTGGGTTTGAAGCATCTGTCAATCTTGAAGATCCTGAATCCATTCCTGTACAATGGATAGTGGTATCTCATCATCCCAACTAATCTTTCTTGCACAAATCATGCAGGACCTTCTTAGCTGTCAGGAGAACTAGGCCCAATATTCCTCGAGGATCATATATTGAACTGACAGTTGATAGAATCCCCCTCCTTGTGAGAGGTCAATCCTTCAAAAGAATGTTGAATTTAAAAACATCACACTGAACACACTATTGTGCACCTAACAGGAAGGTTGTCATGGTCTAAGTTTGAATTCTTCATTTCCTTTCCCCTCTCTGTTTCGGGCATGGCAGCCAAATCATGACCATTGTTGCTCTCCATTTGGTAAGTAGAAAGCCTTCTTTGAAACAAATTACTCTACAGAAGAGAGGCAGTCATCCCCATAAAAGTTGTACTTGATGGCGCTTATAGCTTGAGAGCTAAATTGTTCCATATTGTACTCAGCACAATTCCTAAGGGCAAAATTTGCACAACTTGCTGATGAAGTGACTCCAAATAGATGCCGTACATTCTGTATTCCACCATATTCTGACTGTAGTCTCTATCAGGCCATCAAAAGAATCTTAACAAGTCATGGTCTTCATTTGGTACTTTCACCTGGTGGAACATTGCTTCTATGACTGCAGTGATGACAGGTTCCTTACAGAATCTAGTTAAGATTCCTATTAATGTACCAGTCAAATCTGGACCTTGTGAGAGTTGAGAATTTTGTGAAACTCCCTGAAAGGTTGCTCCACAATCAACCTCCACATAAAGTTTTTTTCTATTTTGGATGTGTTACGAGCCCAAAGGACCCCAAAACCCAGCAGCAATTCACGAAGACAAGTAGTTACTTAAACAAAAGTTGTTTTTAATTATCTTTAAACATGAAAACAGAATCAAACTTTAACCTATCTCTATTAACTAACCCAACTTAACCACCTTCTAATTTTAAGCGCATGTATATGAGATGTGTGTATAAATTTAAGAAAAGTTCTTTGGATCACAGTTCAATCTCACTTCTCATTCTTCCAAGTTCACTGGTTGCAGGAAATTCTTATACTGTTCATCAGGCTTTGGTGCTTGAAAGGTAAATGCCTACTGCTCAAGAAGGTTCTTTGTAGGTTTGCAGAGAGGGATGTGTTGTTCCAGGATGTCCACAACTGAGGTACCACCATTAGTCACCTCCATGTCTTGCTGATGAAACTTTCCCCATCAGGGTTCTCCAGATGATAACCATTTTTTCAGGCAACCACAGAGTTCCTTTCTATTCCTGTTATTCCAAGAGAAACATCAAACCAATAGCACTTCCAGCCATCCACCACTCTGGAGCTTCTCTTTCAGTTCCAACAAGCTTCTCCTGCTGACACTTTTCAGCTGTGTGTCTCTTTCTCCATCTGAGATTCCAACCGCCAGCCACATGTCCTTCTCTCTCTCACTTGCAAAACTCCCTCCTTCTCTAGCAAACATCCCATCTGTTGTTTTAGGTAAACAAACCTCTCAATGACCTTTAAGTGAGCACTTTGCAGAAATGTCAGAAGTCTTGTAAAAATGTTCAACATAGACAACCTATCTCCAGTCCATTCATTTCATGACATCATTTCAATTAGCACCTACTTGTGAAATATATATACCATTCTCTATAGTTTCTGGAAAGTCACTGAATATGAATTCTTCAGTATTTCAAATAAGATCTGTTTTAAAATGTGTGTATGTATGTAACCTACTCTAATTTTCCCAATTTATCTCCCAAAAACATACCCAAATATTACATCACAGATGCAAAATCCCATGGTGTGGTAAGTACCATTTTTTGCCATCACTACATTCCAAGATATTATCTGCTACCTTTTCTGCATAACCTTTAAATATCATGTCAGACACTCATTTGTTGAAGTCTGAATGAAAGGAAGGATCCTCTCTTTAAATTCAGTGTACGCTTTCGACAACAATTCCATCACCAGGCATGAATATTTCCCTTTTCTTTAAAGGTTATCCAATGCAATAATGAACATTAACCAGCTTGGCAGTTTTTGTCACTGATTTCCGTTGAAGGTTCTTGGTCATCCCTAAGGCACTCAGGAAAGTCATTCTTGAACTGCTGCTCCCACAGCTCATCAATTTTAACAGTCAATATCTTGTTGACACATATAGCCATTTGCTTTTGAACCTCATTTTTCCCCCCAATGGTCAATTAATCATCCAACCAAGCATAGTTGTTACAGCACAAGGCCCATCTCCCACACCCCTTATCATATCTAGTGGTTCCAGAGCTTTTGGGACATCAGAAGCAATCAGCAACTCAATTTCAAAGTTGATTTTGCATAAACAAACATTTCTCAAATGCATCTACGGGGGTTCAATGTCATTTTGATGAGGGATGTTGTCTTTATGCTCAGGCATTGTCTTCTGAATGTATATGCCTGGGAGTTCACAGAAATCATTACTACCCAGTCCAGCAATCTCTAGGCCCAAAACAAGGTTGGCTTCAATGTTTTTAACTTGACCATCCACCACTCTGGAGCTTCTCTTTCAGTTCCAACAAGCTTCTCCTGCTGACACTTTTCAGCTGTGTGTCTTTTTCTCCATCTGAGATTCCAATTGCCAGCCATATGTCCTTCTCTCTCTCACTTGCAAAACCCCCTCCTTCTCTAGCAAACAATAGGAGTCAGTCTTCTGCTCCCATCTGATGTTTCTCTTGGAATAACGGGAATAGAAAGGAACTCTGTGGTTGCCTGAAAAAAAGGTTATCATCTGGAGAACCCTGATGGGGAAAGTTTCATCAGGAAGACATGGAGGTGACTAATGGTGGTACCTCAGTTGTGGACATCCTGGAACAACACATCCCTCTCTGCAAACCTACAAAGAACCTTCTTGAGCAGTAAGCATTTACCTTTCAAGCACCAAGCATCTTCTGACTTGAAGATTCAACTTGTTAATCAGCCCCACGGTGCAAAATGACGCAGTGCTACCTGGGTCAAGAAATACACAAGTATGCACTATTGCACGTCCTTTCTTGGCCTTGACTTGTACAGGTACTATTAAAAGTTTGCAATTATTCTGTCTGACCCCAGTAAGACCATTTATCTGTACCAAGGCTTCAGGACTGTTTTCATCTGCTTCATTTCTTGCTGTTTGTTCCTTTTCCATATTCTTATTTTCCTAGAAGATATGTAGCTTTTGACTATATATGTCACAGCTGAGTTGCTTTTTTCAGTTTTTGCTGATGTATTCTTTGCATAGACAACCAAAGCACACTCAGCTTTCCTACAAAATCAATGTTCTCATGATGTGTCTTTTCTAATTGTGCATACTTTTCCAAAGCATGCTTATCGTTACAGAATAAACATTTCTTCACAGAAGACAAACTTTCCTTTTCTTAATTTCTTTATCCACCACTGCCAGGGAGGTGACAAATGTACTTATTTTTCAATTTTGGTTGAGGCAGCATCTTGAACCCTTTCACCTCGTTCTCACCTTTTGGAGTATCCTTGATATCTCTAAATCCTGGTACTGATGTAATTTGCACGTGCCATTCCAAGAAATCCACAATAAAGTATACTTCAGGTTAACCGAACAACCAGAATTCCGAATATCTGAAAGTTTTATCGGGTAAGACATGATGTTACAATTTGAAAAAATGTTGAATTTCTTTTAACCCACTTGAGCTCAAATGGGGTTCTGGTGTGCGGTGAGCACCATTTTGAATCAATGGAGCTCTTGTCTACTAGACCAAGATATAGCTGCAAGGGAAAGATTTCACGCAACTGCTCAAGGGGGTCTCTGCATTGGAATCGACGGCACTTTCGTGGACTGTTGGAAGATGGGTCAGGTGTGGGTCAGTTGCACTGTTAATGCCCTTGGAATCAATGGGGCTCTCATGTACAGTAAACATTGGGGAAAAAAGGTGCACAGAAACCCTAGTGTTTTGTTGTTGCATTTTGTAAGCAGAAATTGCATTGTTTTTTGGTAAGACTTAAATATGTTAAAATTATTTCATGCTTGAGAAACCTTCTGTTGTTATTTGCCATTGTCTAACCACAGATACAAATGTTCTGCTGATGCTAGATTTATCTGAAAAATCTGCTTAATTGAGATATGTCCAGTCCAAAGCATTTAAAATAATCAGAAACCTATCTTCAAAAGTAGCATTTTGTCTATATTTTATCTGAAGTTTGCAACCCTTGCTCTCCATAAATCCCTCAGCCGGTAAAGCAACTTCTTTGATGGTTAACATATTAGGAGACATGTAATGCTCACGCATGTTGTCAGTATCTTCGTTGGAATTACAACATCGTCTTAAAAGAGAGGATATGCTTGTAAAGCCTTTGTGTCATTTGATTTTATTAATGACTGTGAAAGATCCTTCTCCATATAAGCTGTCACAATTCTATGTTCATTGCCAAAATACTCTTGTAGTAATGACCTTGCCTTCAGGAATCCCTTTTCTGGATCCATATGTAGGCAACTCCATACAATTTCCTTTGGCTATCCCTCAGTTCACCGTTCCAGTCAATAAAGATGATCTCTGGCATTTTCATTCTTGCTTTCAATATTGTGTTCAAAAGATTTAATGAATGCTTGATACTGAAGTGGGTCTCCACCAAAAATTTCAGTCTCCTTCTTGGGCAGGGAATGGAGACCTTGTTGCTGAATTAATAAAGCAGTAATTTCATTTTGTTTTCCCACAATTGACAATATATTGCCCTGTTCATCATTGCTTTGTCCACTTGGACTTCTGTTACCTGATGGGAGCTGCAAGTATTCTGCATCATAAGATGGTTCTTGGCTCACATCTCTGTCCACTTAGATCAATATTGGGGTTTGAGATCTGGCACCACCATCCCTTAAACTGCTTTATTTGAGTCCATACACGTCTCGTGACTGTACCACTGTCTCTACTTTGCTATTAAATATTTTCTTTTTCTGCTGTCCTTCCTCAAAGCATGACTCCAAAATATTAGACACTTTAGATTATTTACTTTGAACACCAGTT